>NW_010187921.1:13836-61822 GCF_000695765.1 Mesitornis unicolor | reverse complement strand
GGGAAACACATGTCTGGATCCCAACCCTCACACCTCACCAGCCCATTGCAAATTGAATCTGGTAAACAATGTGAGTTTAAGCAGATATTGTGGCTGGAGCTAAATGAGTGTATTCAGATGAAATAAAAGAAGCTCCACTCCCCTCTAAATTTCTCCTAGTGGTACTTATTTTCCTAATAAATGTGTAATGGAAATGTTGAGCCATTGAGAAATAGGAAAGGAGGCCTAAATGGAGAAAGTGAGGAGAAAGGAAAAGGAAACAAATTTGGGAACCCTGAAGATGCAGAGCTATGATTAATTTCTTGAACATGTCTTGTGCTACATAACCTGAGAATATAATACATTCTTGCAGGGGTGAAAATGAGTTTAGAAATCCAGTGGATTGGTGGAAATATTTTACTGCAGATTTCACAGGTCTGAAACTAAATTAATAACAAATTTGTACTTATACACCCCGAAGTAATGAGTATAGTTGTACAGTTGTAAGTGTGGTAGTATTTAAATTAAAATAATAATTATATTCCAGTTGTGCCACTGATTTTCAAACAGGCTCTTCTGTTTAGGAAGAGACTGTTGCATATTGCTAGCTATTTTCACAGTAATTAATTTTTATGTATTATAATAATTTGGGCATGTATAGCTCAATGACACAAGTATTTGCAGTTATAAATTCATTAATCTACCTGGGGCAAAAATCTAGAAAGTTGTGAAACATCTTCTTGCCTAACATCTGCACTGAACTATGCTGTGGAAAGGAGTGTCAGGAATATGGATAGACCAATTTGGAAACTATAGTAAGGGCCATATAAAAGAGTAAGACTTCTCTGACATGTGAGAAGGTATATGGCCTATAATCATAGATCATTCTCAAATCTCAGGAGATGCATCCTGAGAAACAACCTAGAATATTTCTTTTTGGTTCCCATCAAGAGTGGTCAGCTCTGTAATCTTTGTCTGCCAGGGTAAATCCATGGCTCATATTATTTTATCTGAGCATCTCAAATGTGTTGCAGAATATTACTCCCACAGCAGCCTATGAAGCTGGTAAACATAATCTCTGTTCTATAGAGGCATTGAGTGAATTTCATAAATATGTATAAGAAATTGGAGGTAAAGCTGGGAGTAAATCTGTGTTTCTTGTGCCCCAGTTTAGTGTCTTACTCTACCCCGTTCATATGGGTTACCAAATGAAGTATTACAAGAAACATTTTTATGCAAAACATAGTTTGTTCCCAGTCCATATTAGGTAAAGCTGAGAACTTGTACATTAGTTTTTCACAAATAAATCACTTTATTCCAGAAAAGTGGTATTCTGGCAAACTCCATCCTTGAACCAGAACCTCAGACACTGAAACCTGGAAATTAAGCTTGGGATTTGTTGAGCTGGCCCCTCCTGATCAGAGAGCCCTTGAGTGGAGACCCTGCAGCCAGCGCAACCAAATGGAGCTGCAATACGGCTCCCTGGTGCGTAGCTGATTCCTTCTGTCTTCCCATCTGAGCTTGAGGGAAGCACATTTCTAATCCTGTCATTTCAAGTTCCTCTCTTGGTGGTTGTTTCACTGCTAAGAACCATCATTATGGTCCATGATGGCATCTACATATGTAAAAATCAGAATAGATTTAGTTCAGATGGGTGTGAGATTATTATGTTTATTATTAAAGCACTTTTAAAAAATCAGATAACATACGATGTAATACGCTAAAGTGAAATAATCTAGCTGACATCCAGGCAAAGAAATTAATAGCAAAGTACACAAATTTCCCAAAGGTTTTGACATGTAAAAATTTAAGAGCATGAAAAGATGCAAAGACAGATCTGCAAAAGACATGACATCAGTAATAATGTCCATAGTTTTGTACAGATACTGTGTAATATCTTTCACATTTCTCCAATCTTGCTTAAGTAAGGCAAGAAGCAGTGCTCTCTTAAAGCACTTCCATGATTTTATGAGATATATTAGAAGCTGAAGTATTTCTTAATACAGATAAGAACCCACAATTTACCATCAACTCAGAATACAAGTTCTGTATCCAATGCCTTGATTTACTTACAGAAAATTCCCATTTCCTTCACTTGGTTAAGTAAGGGTAAAAAAAGCATGAACTGGACCAAGTAATTTACTTCGGGAAAAGGTGTCTGTTTAAATGGTCAGCTTAGACAAGACACAATTAGAGTTATATTAGTCTTTTCTCTTTACTTCCAGTCTCCCATGAGTGTTTTTATGAATCTCAAGAGGGATACTTTTTGTCCTGTTAGCCTTAATTGCATGTTGTTTAGCTCAATGTTTTAAACAAAAAGCTTTCTTCAGCATGGGTGAATTTATGGATCTCAAGTTTCTCAAGTTTCTGTAAGGATGCACAGTTCTTGCTCTAAGCTGACTCTTTATACATGTGATTTTTTTTGGATCAGCTATATTTTAATCTAAAAAAAAGGAAACCTGACCTTGTAACTAAGGGGAAAATAACCCAAATGATCATTCCAAAAAAAAGCAGGAAAATATTTTAAAGATACAGAAGTAGAATCCAAGCTTAAATAGCATTTTCTATCACTTTAATTTCATAATTCAGCCTACGTGTGATTCATAAATTAAAGTAATAAAAAGCAGGACAACATCTGTTCCACACTATGTGAATAGGAGGGAATTTGGACATTCGAGAAGTTGTTATGCAGACATTGCACTCTACATGGGAAGATACAAAGAGTGTTTACAGTAAAAATAACTTCTGATGCTCACTTGTATTTCTTTTTAAATGTACATATATGCCTTAAGATTTTAGTACATAAGTACAGTATCTTTTATTATAAATTTAATTTTTAAATAAAAGGATGAAGTAATGAAAAAAGACCCAGGTGTATGCTTTCATTTTTTAAATAATTTCATGTATCATATTTAATGAAATAGCTTTTGCATATCCCCACTGTACCTCCCCGATTAAAAATCCAGGCTTCCTCTATGTAATTCAGACTATATATGTGAGAAATATGTCCCAACCTGGCACTGGTTTTTAAAGCCTCCCAACCTTATATGCATTGCAATGTTAACCACTAATTATTGCTACTAATAAAATCCCATGGTACATTGATTTATAAGTAGGGATTGCTTAATTCAAGATCAAAGCCAAGCCTTTTTATTCATATCTTAAGAGATGAAAGATGTAATTGAGTTCATATACAGGCTGTTAAGTAACTTGCATATTTACCTCATACTTAAAACTGCTTCCTGAGCTGGTGTGGTAGCCCTTTTATCCAGGGGTATGAAGTTCAAACAGTAACACTGCTGAAAGAGAGCTATAAAGAGGGATAGACAGGGAATCCCTGCATCCTGATTACACAAGATAAGACAGTACTTGGGAGTGGAAGCAAAGGTGGTGAGAGCTAAATTAGCTGTCTTTGAGATAAAAAGTTAATTTCCTTAGGAACAGAGCCCAGCTAAGCAACTGTCCCTTTTATAAAACTAAATGTTCACAGTTAGGGCAGCAGACAACTTTTAAGTTTACTGTAGATAATAATTCATGTCTTTAGCGGTTGCCTCTACAGAAAGGATGGCAGGCAGTGGTTTACACAAACACCTTAAGAGATAAACATCTGCAGAAGAATGCAGTCCCCCTGTAAAACAATAGGTACTGAAACAGAAGAAGAAAAAAAAATATTGAAATAATGTATGCAAAAAACTGCTTTTACCTTGAATCTAAAAATATACAAGTTATGGAGCCCCAGAAATTATAATAGTTGATCAGAGCAGTAGCTCAGAGAAATGCCACTTCCTTCCCAGATTGCTCGGCATAAATGATCACGCGCGTGCACAGCTGATAGATCTGCACAGAAATGTTTTGCACACATGCTGCAAAATTCAGACCCTGAATTTTGAAACTTATTTGTAAATATTTTGCTCTGATTTAAACAATGCATTTGTCTTTGGAAGCAGCTGGTGTTTTACTATTATATTGATTTCAACATTAAGAAAGGAAACAATTTAAGATTGATGTTAGCAATAGTTAGCTATGCAGCCTCATGCATGCTTAAAAAGCCCTTCATATTATGGTATGTCTTCATCCACAGTACAAGAAAGGAAAAGGCAAGAAGACTTGCAAGTATTTGTGTCAGTTAAGATTTTTCTTGGGACATTCTCTCAGAAATGCCTTCATACAGTTCAGGCCAGAAGAAAGCTACGGGAGGATCCCAGGAACAGCACAAGCACCCCAACCTGGGTTGAAACTCAGCGTTCTAGCATTGCCATTTTATTCTGCTGAGATGCCGCTCCTCTTGCAGATCCCCTGGTGTAACTCTATTGGCGTTTGCCTGAATAGAGACTTCAGTCTGCACTCTGTCATGTTTTAGAACTTAATTTTTTCGATCATCTAATTAAGCAAACTGGTTCATTATAAGCAACGCTAAGGTGTTAATTCAATTCCTACTTGTGATTTTTTTTTTTCAAGCTTGTTTACCTGTGAATCCATGTGTAACTAAAGAAAATCCCCACAGCAAGTGGTGGAAGATCGAGGGAGAAGAGGCCTCACTACTGCATTTCTTTAAGCTTTAGTCCAAAATCTCCAAGCCCCCAAGGTTTAATTATCGTGTGCAGTCTAGTGTTGAATAGGAAAAAGGGACTGTAGCACGAAGGAAAGATTTTCACACTGATACTCACAAAAGACCAGGAGCATTAAATGAAAAAAAAGTGTTTGAAGGTTCTAAATGCATTTGAAGTGAATTAAAGGGAAACAAGTCCCAGGGACCAAGCAAATTATAAATACTCAGTATTTATACGTCTCTCCAGCATGAAATGCATCTTTGAGCTTATTGCAGCAGAATAAATAAACCAGAAGTGTACAAGTTTGAGTTTTCCAAGCTTTCTTAGGCCTTTTCTTTATCTCGTTCCAAGTTAGGTTACTGGCTTAAAAGAACTCGAAAGGTGAAAAAGACCTCACACTATTATTCACTTTAGCACATGTGTGACCTGAAGAGGATTAAAGGTTTGTTCAATCTCTATTCATAATATTCTTAAAGAGTTTTCAAAGGACCTTTTTAAACAAAGGTTGCCAAACAAAGCGCTTCTTTTGTTGCTGCTTAGCTGAGACCTATTGTCGATTAATAAGCAGGCTTTCACTTCAGTGTAATTGGGCCTTTCAATTCTAATTATGCTGCATACATATAGAAAATGTGAGTCTAAAATTAATAACAAAATAAATTTGTACATATGTGTACATGTATACATACATACGTACATGTCTTCCACAAACACAAGCACACAAATATCCATGTAACACTATACAAAGCAATTAGAACAGGTGCTATGGTCCACCACAGACTTGGCTGTGTTTCAATAACCCTTCCAGTCTGTTTCTCCAGAAAATGCGTTGATGTTTTACAAATAGCCTGCATAAATAATAATAGTTAAAGCTAGAGTAGGTACTGTAGTTACATTCATTCCAGTTACTGATATATTTTTAACATTTTTAATTAAATAAATATAATTTTCTAGACCTAAACTTTATTGAAGCTTGACTTTTTGGAAAAGTTTGAATGAAATATGTTCCACTCTATTTTTATGAATTGAAAATTAATGTTTACTATCTTTTCAACCTTTAACTGAATAAGTAGATCTTGATTTGAAGCATTTAATAATAAATAGCCTTGAGTATAATAAAACAGTCTTCTTTTTGTGTGGTAAGGAAATGTCATTTTGAGATAACCACATTATGAGGTTTTGAAAAATTGTGCATAGTACTTATACACAGCAATCACACCAGACATCCACAACTCTACGTAAACACACTTATTTCTATGCACTCACCAATATGTATGCCCACACATAGAGAGAATACATATATATATATGTGTGTTTGTAAATATATGTGCAATACATATGTATGTATATGTGCATGTGCATTATTGTATGTGGAGACAAATAAATGTAGACGTTAATGTGGATACATAGATCAATACTTTCACGGGAGTTCTTGTGGGATTTCGACCCCATTAAATAGAAGTAAAAATTATTATCACAAGAGATGTAGATATTATACAGAAGGATTATATCCTTATTTGCATAATTAGTCTAGCTCAAAAGGGAAGTGCATAGTGGAAGTGGAATAAACTGACCACTTATGGAAGCAAAAGTACCATGTGCAAGCATACGAGATCGTCCTGAGCTACAGCCTCATAATGAAGGAGGGAAAGCTGCTTATCTATCAGATGGAAATCAATTTATTGTGAGCTAAGAAGTCATGTATTCCTGTGATCACAGTTTATGGGCAGATATAGACATTTTTATGCACGCATATGCCACTACTGATATATGTGTGTGTAATGCCTGTATTACATGCATATATATACAATGTACTAATGTGGAATTTTTCAGAAATCCGTAACTTGATGACATTAAACCAAAATATATTTGTCATATACAGCCTCTATATTAGAAGGGAGAAGTCTACATTTGAGTGGTCCATACAGATAAAAATTACATGAATGGAGACCTGTGTTTATATAGTTAGCCTAAAGGATTTCTTAACATTTAAATGAAATGCCAATATATAATTCTGTTTGACTTCTTTGGTATGATGTAGCTTTTTCAAAATGTAGCTCTGGACATAATGTAACTTTGCCCTGAAGATTCTGAACCCATTAGAAGAGCACTGGTTTTGTGTAATACTCTAGTTGAGTATACCAATGTATTCAAACTGAGTATAAACCTGACAAAAGTTCCTAGCACATGTTTGGAGGCAAGCTTGCCCAACAGATCACATGCTTCTTCCGTAAAAATTCACCTTTCCATAAAAATTGATTTGGTCTTGTTAACATTGAAATTCAAATATATTTTCTATCTTAAGGATGGACTGACTTTCTTCTATATTTGTGCAGGACTTAGTGTTAGGATTTTCTTTGAAAAATAGCAATAGCAATATGTAACATGAGGTCATTTGCATTGAAAGATGAGATATCCTGGATATAGCTCCCACATTAGATCCAGAACTGAAATAGCTCCTACTCAAGAATTCGTGATACAACAGGTAATAGCAATGCCCTACAGCTACTTTTTAGGATAAAATGGCTTGAGTTAAAAATGTGTCAGCTTTTAAGGCACTGAGAGTGTATACTTTTGTTTGGGCTGTATTCAAGGTTGATTCAGAAAAATAACTTCTGAGAGAAGATAAAAACTTTAAGTCTTGAAAGTTATTTTCCCCCATGTGGTATCTACAGATCTTGCCCAAGAATGCCAGATGAAGCTTTCAAAAATTACAAATGTGATATAGTGCATGACATTTAAGCTAAATAAATAAAAAGTGAAGTGAAATTAAAAAAGTGAATTATTTCTTCAGTATGAGAAAGAAATGGCATATGAAGAGCTGATTTTTTTTTTTAGAAGACATATCTATAAAACAGACAGTTACTTTGCCTTTGATCTTCTCCAGGGTTGTCCTTGCATGGCTAGGGATGCTACCAGGGAAAGGATATCACTGCTGCAGACATTTTCTGAAGTCTTCAGATATTGCTTGCAAACCTTTGGTTTTGAAATCCAGAAAAAAACATCCAAAATTCTTTGTATTCCTTTTCAATATGATCTAAAGCCAGTTTAAATGAGTCTGCAATCATATATATCAGCTATGTCTAATGATCTGCAGAAGGAGAGGTTTGTATTCATACAACCTGTGAGAATGTGTGAGCCATTAGAGAACTGCAACACAGATCAGGAAAAGGTTCAGTTAACCCAATATACTCTATACAGAAGTAGAAAAGGAAGAATATTTAAAAAAATTAAGAAGTAAATTAGTAAATTAGATTTTGGACGTCAGCATATCCAGGAATTTTTGAGCTAGAAGCTATATCCAGTCTTTCATTTAAGAAGTCCATGGAAAAATCTATCTTCTGTGACATTTTCTTGCCTTTTTTCCCTCTGTACTTTTGAACCCTGGAACATCATGCCACAGTAAGTTCCATAACTCAGTGCATTTCATTTTCTTTCCTTTGTTTTCCACCTGCCACCTGGGACCCCCTTAGTTCCTTGTACCACATCGCTCTGCAGTCATATTCTATATAACATCATACTTTTATTTAGCTATAACACGCCTTCCAGTCACCTTCTTCTTATGCTTTCCAGCTTTTCTCATATAGAAATCACTGCATACCTTTGGTCATCTTTGGTGCTTTTCCAGCTGTTCCAGTATCTTTTCTGAAGGAGATTGACTGCAGGCACATACAGTGTGTAAAACGTAGGCAAAAGCATGTATAGGACAGTATAATGATGTTTTCTATTTTCTCTTACTTTAAATGGGCAAGTTTGTATTTGCCTCTTTGGCTTCAGCTGAATACTGAGTCAGTGTTTTCAGAGGTTTGTGCATCCCTGTTCTAGGCTATTTTACAGCAGCCACTGTATTTCTATAAGGAGAGTTATTCCCTTCTGCATACATACAAGTATTCATCACCTATTTTGTTATTTAACCAACTGTTGTTTTGTTATTTGTTTTATTTTGTTAACTGTTTTGTTATTTAACTGCAACTGTTTACAATCAGTTTTATGTTTGACTATTCCAAGTAAGTTTATGTAATTTACAGTTTTATTAGGTCCCTACGTGCTTTTCTATGTCATTTGCAAATACATTGAATGGCATAGATCACAGCAAATATCAGACTTCTGAAAGTGTAAAGCAAGTGTCCAAGGAGAATGTCTCTTTTCTGTAATTTTTTTTGCTCTGTTGTAGTTCAAAGATGTAAAACTCAGAGATAGACATTTTACTAGTCCATTGACCTTTAAGAGTTTAATGCTGTAGAATCTGAAAAGAAAACAGTGCTTCAAAGATCCAAGTTCCTAAAGTATGGGAAAATGTGGCTATGCAGAGTATCTCCAGTCTGTTTCCTAGGAAAAATGAACAAACTTTGAGACAACTGTCTCTATTCATGGGCAAATACTTATGGAATTAGTTATTGCATTGTTTGGTGCATTATATGTTATAGATATGCCATTATTAAATAGTTTGTAGTTATCAGGAGGATTAATGTGGCCAGCTATTTAAACTTAGATCTAAGGTAACAGTTTTCCTACTCATGTTTAGTCAGTTTAAACTTGGGTGTATATATAAGCCCCGCATACAGGTACTGTCTGTGTTTAGAGGGGAGATGCACATGCGAAGGATGTTTCAGTCCATCCTAAAAGAGGTGTCTCAGAACAGCAGGGTGAGTGAGCTGGTGTCTTGACACCTAACTGGCTAGACACCTGATTTTTAAAGGATAACAGATAATTGAGATGAATCTTACACTACATAACTTGTTTAATTTAATCCTTGTCATAGCTACAGACTGAATTTTTGCAAGCACAAATAGCTGGGCTGGTGGCTATGGCAAAAAGATGTCTCCAGAATTTCTTATTTCAGATAGAGCTATTTCCTCTGAAAAGGTTTCCAAGACATCCTGGATCTTAAAGACTTGCTTACACGGAAAAGTAAGCACATTTGACAACTTTTCCATGTAAGTGGAAATTATGCCTCTCTAATTACACTGATAAACTCTATATGGAAATTCTTATTTTAGAATGAGAAAAGCTTTTAAGCTTTAACTTTGTCCAGAGAAACATTACCAAAATTTAAAAAAATGTAAGGAAAAACCCTGAAGCAAACAAATCACCTTTTAAAACTTGGTGAAGATGTTTGCTGATGCAACCAGAGCGTTTTGATTTATAACCTTAGACAGCCACTATAGCCCAAATTAGTAAAAATGGACATAGATGTATAGTACTGAAAATAAGCATACCATATTCAAGGGCTTTTCTGCAAACTTGATAGAAATGTCCATCTTTTTTTTTTCCCTATGAATCAGACTGCTTTACGGTAAAACTCCATTTGTGAATTTTTGAATTTTTGGACTTTTTGATGAAAAGTCTGATTTCATCCTTCTAGCAAACAATTTATAAGCTTGTCTTAACATGTTACTTTTTAATCCTTTCATTTCTTTCTTTTCCTTCTACTCCCTTAATACTTTTTATTGCTATTTTTAAGCAATATAGAGAGAGTTTTAATTTTATCTCTGACTTAATAAATTTGCTTCCCCATTAGAAGAAGATGGGAAGCATTTGCTGCTGCTGTTGTAAGCAATACATATGCCAATTTAATCGCTACTCTGTCATTAAACTATAGTACTCCAGGATGTTTAGGAATACGAGCACCTTCCATTTCATGAGATGTACTTTGATGGCCAGATGCTTGGGAAAAAAAAAGGGGGAATGGAGTAAGGAGATGGATATCACTACTGCCTCAAGCCTTCTGTTTATGAAAATATCCTTCCAACTGTCTGCAGCATGTGAGCATGGAGTCAAAGTCAGTCTTCCCAGTCTGCCCCTGTGATATGTATTGGACATCAGTGCCAACTTACACATGCTTTTCAGACAGGCTGGGCTATAAAGGGTATCTCTGAGTTTGTGCCCATTGTTTTTCTTTCCTGCAGCTGCCTTTTGGTTAATAATAACAATTAAAAAAAAACACCTCCAAACCAATGTTTCACATAGTAGAAAGCCAAAGGTTTAGATACCTGCAAAATGCTAATAATGTCTGTTCCTGGCAGTGGAATAACCATTTCAAGAGGAAAGAGGATGGTGTCCAAGCTGGCAGTGAGGCTGCAGTGGGTGGGGATTAAGACAGCAGCAGCCTTTCCCACCTCACCTTTCCTGTGCTCTCACGTACCCCTCGTGGCTCCTGCGGGAGCCTGGAAGTGCGTGGCAATAGGCTTGAGGCAAAGACTGGACAAACTGATTACTAACTGCAGCTGTAGAAGTGTTCTGGCAGAATAGCCAGCACCAAGGGCAAGCTACATGTTACCTCTGAAATACTGCAGATGTTTCTTGGGGACTTCAGAAGGAGAGAAGCTTTGCTTCCAGTTAAATCCTTCACTACCTCTGCTTTTCCTGCTACTGTAGATGGCAAAATTGGTAGTGGTGGTACTGTGGAAACAAGCTAGCCTGAGACTGACCGCTGTGATAAATTAAGCCATGGATACTGTCTTTGTTTTTTGAAGAAAATTACATGTTATTCCTTGTGAAGCCAACTCATAAACTATAGGAGGGAATGCTGGAACGATCTAAGTGTAGCCAACTGGCTGGCTTCCCTGGAAAATGACAACTATATATCCTTATATCCATTCAATTACTCTCAAAGAAAGGATTGATGCTTATTAAACAACAATCATAGTAGCATGCAAGTGATCTGGAATGCCAGTATAAAATCAGGCACTCATGTGAGCCATCTCCCCTTGCACAGTTGTGCAAGTTCCAGGAGGAAATGGATTCCAGGAGGCTAAATTCTGTCCTTGGAGGTTTGCAGGAATTAACCACTGACAAGTAGGCATTTGTTTAGCTCTTTCATTAGATAGTGTGTCACTTCACTGAATCATTTTCCTTGTCTTCCACATAACCTTGCCCTTGTCCAAACCAAATTCCCAAGTCATCATTTGTTGTGGATGCAGAGGTCCAGATCCTTAGCTACTAAACCAGTATAGTTCTTGACACTGAAGCATTAATTTGCTTTCCAAGGTTTATTTCTTGTCCCTTGGCTACCAAGTATAGTCACTTTCAGTGCTGTATGTGTCATTATTTTACTGCTCTTTTCTTTTATTTAGTTTGTCAGCTTTCATTCATGTATTAATCATTTTATTAATTGTGTTTTCCATTAATTTGTCATTATTCCCTCACTTCTGTCAGTAAAAATAATCTGCCTTTGCTCTTTAAACTGTCCCAAATATCCCATGACTGATGAAAACTGGAACACTTTTGCACTAATTTCTTAACCACATCAGACAATGGTAGAATGCAATGGCTTAAACTCCTTTCCAATCTATTTATGGCTAAGAAATAACTATCACTGCAAAGAAGTCCTGCAGGACCCATTTTAGCCAAAGTAATTATTTCAGATGAGGACAAAGAAGCCTTAATCAAAGATGAGGGATGAAATACTTTAAGAGAAACAGAAGAGTATGGATGGAAGAAGTCCATGGTAGATTTTACAACTTGAGCATTATGTTGGAAGGAACAGGAGAGAGAAACCTAATGAGAGGACAATGCAGGGGCAAAAATATGGGGTGGGATGTGGAGGAGTAAAGTCCCTTCTCTCCTTTCTCTCTTTTCCTTCTACTCCCTGTGGTGCATCTTGTACTAGTAAATAGATAAAACATTATTGAAAATTTTGAATGGAAGCAGTTGCAACTGGGATAATGTTTAGAAAGCTGAGTAAGACATTTTCCAGTGTTAAAAATTGTGGATATGGCAACAAGCATTTAAGGCTTGAGGAAAAGGTATCTAGAAAAGGAGAGGTATCTGGTTAAAAAGAAAGAGTAGACATAATGTTCTGATTTTGAGCCCTTGTATCTTTGTTTTACCCAAAAGTCCTATCATGTTTCTCTGACTTTTTATTTAGCTCTGTAATACAATAAAAAAGTAATGTGTTTTTTTCACCCAAATTCAAATTCCAATGCAATTTAAGAAATCTGAAGAAAATAAAAATTCTGAAAGTTTACTCAAAATACAGATTCCACCCTGAAGAGACAGAAGGTATAGAAATCCTCCAGGTACTCCATTATTTTTAATAAGTTGGACATGGAAAACACTTAGATAATATTGTTTTGAACAACACTATAGAAATGGAAGAAAAATAGAAATAAACACAAGGAGAGAGTGCTTTTACTTCCCCTTGTTACAGGAGCAAATGGACATTCAACATAAACTTAAAAAATATCCAAAATTTATGAAAGAATAATTTCTCCTCTTGACAACAAGCACTGTTAACTTGCAGGTTTTTTAAGCACACAATGAAGTTAAGACTAAGACCTTGGGAGATTTTCTTTATCAATTTGTAAATGGATTGAGAATAAGTCACATTAAAGATCTGCCTGGAGAATTTGATTCATTCTGAGCAAAAGTAGAAAGAAATTACCAGTATCTCCATTCATGATTGAAGTGGAATCTGATTAAATGAACCCTGCAAGGGGTTGCTCACGCTGGAGATCAGGAGGAATAGATAAGAGAAAACAAATATGAGATCTTTCCTGAAATGCAGTTTTTAAAAAAATAGTAAAAGCAATGGAATTTGTGTGACTGACTCCCAAGTTAATTTGGAAAGCTATAATTAGTGGTTATAAAGAATATTATTTTCCTAAGTAGGAAGAACATCAGTTGTTCAGCATTAATCAAAAATCATTTTTCTGTTACTCTTTACTACTACTATATTAAAACGCAAGTTTATTGAAAGAGTTTCAATCCAGCTGTTTATAATGAATGGAGACAAACTATGTGGATCTTGCAAAACTGCCAGTGAATTGCCATAGATTAATTTTCAAAGAATCCATCAAACCTCAAGGTAAGATGCAAAAATGTTATCAACCGCTATCTGAGTTGGAGAAATACACTGGAGGACAGAGGTTTTGAATGGTAAAAGCCATATAGCACAGCCATAGTGTGATGCAAAGAAAATCATTACTTATCTCCCCCATAGCACGGCTTGCTCCTCTTTTCAGGGCTCCCAGTACACAATCACATTGACAGATCCTAATCACACTGATGTAATGAGTGCAGAAAATGTAGACACTATTGGTACAAATTTATCACAGGGAAAATGTCCCACAGGAACTCTGCAGTGCATGACTGCTGCTTACTTTCTTTCCCTCAAGGTTTACATTTTGTGTTTACACAGACTGGGGACCAAAGAGGATTTTTATCTCCCCTATTTTTAAACATGTGGAAATTAGACATCTAATTTCATGCTTTGTTGTCAAAGGAGACCAGCATCACTAGAGCGTAGTTGATCCCAGCTGTCTTTGACATATGTCTTTAAATGGGACAAATATTCCTTTGTAGGTATCCATGCCTGCTCATTAATTATAGAGAGAAACTCAATGAGTAATTTAGACCAGATGTATCACTTTTAGAAGATAAATCTAGGTGATGTGGATGGAGCTCTGGCTTCAGTGATCAAGACCCAGTTCCATGTGCAAGCTGTCTATTAGTAGCAATATTTCTAGAAGTCCTCCTGTGCTAGCCAAGAGAATGCGAATTATGGGCATTCAGCCAATTTGAGTATCAATAGGCAATAATAGAGAGGACAACTAATAAAAACATTCTTACAGACTATAAATACAGACACTGCAGAAGGTTAGATAAAAATTAACAAAGAGAAAGATTTTAATGTACTTACTAGAACGCTATTCAATTTTCTAAAACTGCCAAATTATAATTATACTGTAACAGTCTTGCTTTCTTTCATCTTATACTTCATGGAACTATACATCTGCTATATTAGAATTGCTGTGAATAAACTCATGACATTTTTGCCATTAGAACTTTTTTGTGTTTCTCCCTTGGAGAAAAAATATATATGTAGGCAAAAAGTTCATATCTTCTGATTATGAGAGCTAAAATAAAGTCTTGCGAATATTTCATAACAAAATCTTGTAAGGAAGCTTTTTGGCTTTTTCTTTTTTTTAAAGCCTTAACTCAGAATGACCTTTCTGTACTTCAGTGCATCTATTTAGACTGACATGAAGAAGGTTTGGAATATTATTTAAGAATGTCTAATGATTTTGGTTGCAAATACATTATCTGACATTTCTAAACTGAAGCTTAGAGAGTATTTCCTTGGTTAGCAATCCATACTCTTTGACTTCTCATCCCCATTCAGAATTCAGAAAGCAACTGCAAAGTGTCAGTCGACTTCCTCCAAGGGGGGATATCCATTTTTAGAACAGAGTCTTAGTATTTTACGACAGGGTTCAGAGTCCTTCATTAAATGAAGGCCTCATTATATTGCTTGTTACAGTAGAAGACAGTCCCTACCCAGATTGATTATGTGCAAAAGGATTGCTGGCTCCCCTGTTATTTAGATGTATAGTACAGAGGGATACCTGACTGCTCAAGGTCACACAGGAAATATGTGGCATCCCAGGAGCAACGCTCCACTGCTTCAACCACAAAATCATTTTAGGGTTATGTGGAGTGTAAATCACAGTACAATTTGAACTTAAATACTATTATTGTGTTTTAAGTTGTTGTGTTTGATTGCACACCCATAAGTGATTACTTGTTTTCTAAGAAGGGCAAGTTCACTGGACTGCTATGAACAGAAACTTCATGAACAGAAACATTTAACTTATGGTTAAATGGAAGATACCAAATGAGGTAATTTCTAGATTCTTTCTGCCACTTGATAGCAGTCTTTAGAAATACACTTTTTCAGAGACCTCATGTTCATTTCTGGAGGTTCCCTGTTTTAGGAACACTTTTACTGATAAATTAGACACTGACTGAGGGCACCAGAAGGTTTTTACCAGTTCTTGTAGAGAGATATATATCTACATGTAGGTATTTGCAAATTATATATATAGTTAAGGCTACAGTTATATATTTAGAGTTATATATATATATATGTATATGCATATATATATATTTAGCAAACATATTTTTCAAGTTCTATAATAGTCTAGAAAAGATGTCTAGCTAGGTTTTTCCCATAAAAACAGTGGTGATTGGCAGTGCTGGGTGTGGGAAACCACATCTTAACTTGAAATTCAAAATGCTGACCTGACACCATTAGGGTGTAACCTGTGCTTGGTTGTTGGCTGCTTTCACATGCAGATTTTAACTCCATCCCTACTGACATCATGCTGGAACATAGCTCGACTTGCTTACTCAATGCCAAGTTTTGCTTTCCTGACTCACATTGGCTTCAGCTGGGCAAAGCCCTTAACTTTAAACACATGCTGGAAACCCAAACTTACATCGGGAGTTAAACACATGCTTATATGGGTCTTCAAATAGACCACTGAGAAATGTCTTACTCTGGTTTTATTTTTAATTTTCTTTCTTTCTGATTTTAGCAAATGGGATTGGGCAACCCATCAACAGTGAGGTATGTCTTACTGGGGAGCAGTATATCCCGCTCAGGTAAAATTTCAAATGAATGCACTGTATTTAGATGACAAAGGTGTAAATTCATCATGTATAAATACACTGGAAGTAGATTTATTGCATTCATCAATATTGCAGTAGCAGCGGGATTTTTCTATGGGCTTTTGAAGGTCCCTTGAATAAGTCCCAATTTTGACTTCACTGTAGTCAGCAGCCAGACAAAACAGTGAAAGCTATTCAAGGTGTATTTATCCCACTTTAGTTGTACTTCTGACTGCACTGTGAGACTGTGCTGCTGAGAGCTTGCTAAGCCAACTGCTAAGAAGCAGATTTTGACATTTTCCTTCACCCTCGTGTAATATTCAAAGTGATGTTTCAACTCCCTTCACCTTTAGGAAGTTTAACGCTTCTGCAAGAGGCTTAGATAATATATAAGCCCCCCATTTTTAGATTCTAAAACTATTCCCTAGGACATTTTGTATTTTCAAACCACTGTCCAAACTTATCCACACAATCTTCCTCTCAAGTGCAAATATGCTATTACTAGACTCCCATGGTTTTAACATGCTGAACATTTGCATAAATGCACTAGCAAATATATTTAAGCTACAGTTTCACCCTCTCTTCCCCTTCCTTTACCTCTCACATTTTTATTGAGTAAAACATGCAGACTTATGAAGTCTCATTAAAGAGAAAACATACAGCTAACCCTGTATTTAGATGAAAAAGAAAAAAGAAAATAAAAGGTTTTGAGGGGGAAATGTTATTTTAGAAGCAAAAGTAAAAATTGCTTTTTCATTTAAAATATTAATATTTGAATTGTTCATTTGTTTCCATTTGGCATTAAAACAACCAAACCAAACAAATAAAAATAATAATAAATAATTAAAAAACACCACCACCACCACCACCACCACCAAAGACTGGTAATACTTGTAGGACTTTGACCCTCTTCTAAAAAGCTAGTATGCTGAAAAGAATGAAGGACATGTTTGTGTCACAGATTATGAACTGCTGAACAGGGAGATGGAGTGACACAGACGAGGTTACACCAAATTTCTGTGGCAGGGCTTGAAGTTCATCACAGCTCCCAGAATAATCCCAGTTTTGACCAGAAGACCATACAACTTCCCTAATGACAATCACTCCCTTAATGCTATGTAATGTATGTCTTCCTTTTAAAATATTTGAATTTGTTATTCTCTGCAGACTTGAGCTTGCAGTTGCTCTATTCATGGAAATATATTTGAATTCAAGATGAAAATGAACAATCTACTTCATGTTAATAACAAACTCTGTTTGTCTTGTAATGTTTAATTTAACATTGAAGCCAAAGTATTTTCTGTAGTCTTCTATGTTCATGCACATGGTCACTGGAGTTCTCAAATGCCCTATTCAGGCTTGTAGGCATTAAAGGAGAAATCCTAGGCTCTGTTGAGGGTCTTCGCAGGCTCTTAGACAAAGAGACAGAGGAAAACCATCAGTATTGTGGGGCCTAGAGAATTTTGCTTAAATAATCAGCAACAACATTAGAATATTGTTATTTCGGGGCTGAAGGACAATAGAGGATACACTTCTCAGGAAACTCCTCCTGAGCTGTCTGTAAACTCAGGCAGATCATTGCAGCCTAGCAAAAACAGATCACATATCTTCAAAGTAGTTAAATCTGGAATCTACAGTAAATGCCGTGACTGTACATTATATCAGCTGTGGATAAGAATAACACTTAAAATACTCATATTTTATGTTATCTAAAAGTTCTTTGTTTCTGGACTGCAAGACAAATGAGCAGTGAACAAATGGTGTTATATATACAGAATTACAGAAATCCAACCAGTTTGATACATGGCTTGTATATAGTTTAAAAATCTACCAGTATTATTGGCTGCAATGCATAATGGAAGACTTTACAAATGAACATTTCATGTGAAACTTTAATATACCCAAATTTATTGTATTTTGGCACCACTAAACTTTACAATATTCTGACTGCTGACTTTTCTGGGTCCAGAACTTCACTGTCACACAAATAAGAGGACTCGTTGCTTCAGGAGTGCAACTCGCAGACTTGGCCGTGCCGTTCCAGCATCCCCTGACCAGGGCTGGGCTGTCCTGGGCTAACTCTGGTTGATATCAGTTTATGAGAGTGAAAGGGACACAGTTGCACAGAGCTATGATGTCTCTTTTTTCAAAGTTCCTTTTCATGTTTATGGGAATCAAGGCAACATTAGGAACGACCCAGCCACTCAGTGACAATCTCATGCCATTCTGGTTTTGATTTTGCAACACACCAAACTAATTTCTTCTGACAAAACTCAAGCAGGATCTTTTCTTAGAATATCCTCTAATTCACCACAGATGGAAGTTGCTATGCTAGCTGCAAAGGAAGGCTGCATATTACTTGCTAAATATATTTCCTCATATGTGACCTTCTTTGCAGAGGGCAGATGTGTTGCATCTAAGTTGTATGCCTGTACGTGTTTGCTTACACATACAGCAGTGCATATAGAAGGCATGCAATAAGCATATATACACTTGTCTTTTTAATGATGTTTTAACTTTGCTTGTGTCTATAGAATTGGGTACTTGAGAAAAGTGCTTAGGGTAAGGATGACTTCCGAGGATCTGGCAGACCTCAAAAATTATTTATCTATGTTAAGATAATTTACAATAAAACTGTTCAGACTCTAGTTTTGGGTTTGTGAAATGTGCACAAGACTTTCTTTAAAGCATAACAAACATAAAGCACAGGGTTAATTAGAACCAAATGTTGCTTAGATTGGCACTCTAATGTTCTCTGATCAGTGTGACAGTTAGCCTCAGATATTTTGAACAACAATTACTCAAAAGATGTTACATTACCTTCCATGTCTAAAGGGACATAGTAACAATAAATATTCTCTTCAAGATGCTATTATTTTCCGTGCAGATAGGAAGGCTTGACTGGACAACAACTGCAGGAGTGCATCTAATTCCTTGTATGTAGAAGTAAAAATTAACACTTTAGCTCTTACAGGGAGACACACACATTTAATTGAGAATATTACTCCATTCTCTGTGAAAAACTAACAGATTATGATGCACAGGAATTTAATTTTATGAATAATCCCATTTCCTGATGTTTAGCCTATCATCAAATATCAAAACAGGGCAAAAAAAGGTCCTTCATGAAAAAAATCCTCTAAAATTTAAGTTACAATGACAGTTACTTTGACACTTATGAAAAGAAACGGATATACTGATAGGAGCTGACTATTAGCCACTGACACCTCCCAGGTGGGTTCAGGTGGGCTTTTCGTCCTGGACATCAGAGCCTGGCTGACTAACACCCACTGTGGGTTAGTACTTGCAGCAGTGATGGGATCCTCTGCTGTCAAAATGCATTTTTAAAAAAATTGAATTAATTTGTTTGTAAAAAAAGTTTGTTTTCAGGGCTACAGCAAAACATAACTACCATAAAAATAGTTGCAGACTGGCCCATTGGCCACCTGTAGCTTTACTAGTAAACTAAGAAGCAGGGATTTAGCAAGTGGAAGGCTTGGGCAGAGAGGTGTGGCTTGCAGCTCTTTTAAAAGTAGCCAAGTATATACTTAATTGCATTTCTGCAAGGAATACATTCCAGAAATGTGGGCTTGCTACCAAGAAAAGTCTGTCAGCAACAGAACTGGCTTGTGGTTAAGACACTGGACTGTGACTCAGGATATCTGGGTCCTAGTCACAGCTCAGCTACAGGCTTCCTCTTGACTTGGAGCCAATTATTTTATCTTATTTTCCCACAGGTAAATCAAGCAATATCTCTCTCCTTCCTTGCGGGGAGGTTGTGAGGAGAAAAAAATCAGTGGTTTGTGCGAAATATTCAGAGTCTTAGGTAAGCATTTTTGGAGAGGTATCATATAACTTCTAGCAAAAGGAAAAACTCTATTGAGGTCCCAAAGTGTTTCCATAACATTAGATTATATGCAAATCAAGGTAAGTGGACCACAAAAGCCAATGAATAAATAATACTTCATTTAATCTCATGCTAGTTGGAAGATCAGATTTCTCTAAATCACGTTGCTACTGTCTTGCCATTTGCTGGATTACTGTGATTTGGGTTTTTTGTTTGTTTGTTTAAAGAGGGCAAAGAAGTTGCTAGGTATATCAGTGATCTTCAACCTCAAAGAATGTTTTCTAATGTGAAAATTACCTTCAGAGGTGAATAATATCTTTTTACATCATTTTTATAGGTGAAAAGCAGAGCAAAGAAAAGCTCTTGGTATACATCAGGAAATGATTGGTAGAAGTCACGGTACCCAACTTTGTCATAGTCACATCTCTTTGTAAAGTGATGGTGGAGAACACAAAGAACTCAGAGTGAATTTTCAACACCTTATTTTGCATCTTGGACTGCAAAAATTTACTAGTTGCCTGTCCTAGCCTGCTGTGTTTGGCTATATCTAACCAACACCCTGGTTTATGTACAAATAAAGCCCATTCCAGGTGAACTGAGACAGAACCACAGCTTGTGAAAGATTGAGTGAGCTCCCTATCAGTTCCAACCTCACTTGTAGTGCACATTTCTTAGACAGATAGATGTGCAGCACTTGTGTAAGACAAATTCACTCTGATAAGAGTAGCCAGAGCCAAAGAGGAAGATAAATCAGAACACCGCAAACTCTATTTCATCCCCCTTCTGAAGGTCTCCACCAGAGTTTTGCTCAGGTTGTAACTCCATCAATGCAGACAGGCTGATGGAAACTTCCTCAGTCCAGAAAGGCTGTGACATCCTAGCTGATGGCAGAGGAGGGGAGTTTGTGACTATTGATACTTATCTTTTACCTAACGCGTAATTTTGACAGCTGTATCAGCAGATGCTGACCTGTTGCTGTGTCTTCCCCAGCCTGCTGGCAGAAAAGGCAGGGAACAGGAGAGTGGTAGTGGCAACCCTGCAAAGAGAGCATTGATTGAGGAGTCAGAGCTAAAGTAGCCGGTTCTGGGTAGACAGCATGTGCCTAGGGAACGGTAAAGGACAGTGAACTTCAAGTACCCAGATGGAGATGGGGATTCAAACCATAAAGCTTAGGCACAGTGCTTACTTTAAGGCCAAATTCTTAAAAAACAGACCAAGCCAAAGAAAAATCTACTCTTGTTCCTTCTACCTTTCTGATTTCTCAGTTTCAGAAATTAAGTGTGGGTCTCATCCTGTAAAGGCCTCACTTAGATCTATTTTGCTCACACTGATAAATCTGGAGAGCCAAATGTTACAGAGCTGAACTGCTCTGGGGGGAAAATGATCTGGGTTCTGTGCATTCAGAGCAGGGTGTGAGATTATTGGTGTACATTTCATTCTCAGCAACAAGAATAAAGCTTTCCTAAAACTGCATTCCACTAATAACTTTAAGAGGTCTGGCTCTGTTTCAGTTTTAATGCTCTTCATGCAAAGTCTATGTGTTTTTACAGCATGCCCCTTAAACCAAATCTGCTGTTCTTGTGAACCAGCAATGAACATCTGTCCCAGGCCGCACACCTTACTGTGCTGGTTTCCTTGTTCTTTCCTTTGGCACAACCAGAAAGGACCAAATTCTGACCACCACTACCCCCATTGCATGTCCCAGCTCCTCAGAAGTAAAATAGAAGCACTATTTTGATTTTATTGCAACTACTTGGCTAGGAATATGCTACCCGATCAAAGCTTGCAAAGATGTTAGCCTAGGAGAACCAGAGCCAACAAAACTCTGATGAAATTGTTTACTCTAATATTTTTTCTGTTCCTGGTGGAATATGTGGAGAAACAGAAGACATCAACTAATATTGATTTATTACTTTTATTTTTGCTGGTTAACTGTCTGTATGACCACAGTGCCTGGAACACCCAGCAGGATTCCACCAAAATTCTTTTATTTTTTAATAAAAGCTTGGAATAGAAAATTCTGACTCAAAGGACAAGTCCATGCCTACCCAAACATCTATGGAGCAATTCTTCTGCGTCTGAGAAAGAGTTGGGGAGAGGGACTCCAAAGTTTTTGATCAAGAGCTTCGCAATGAATATTAGCAGGTCCAGGACAGAGCACCAGGGAAGTAGCACAAAGCCCTGAAAATTAAGATAGTTGTTACAATGTGGTGAAAAATTGGGAGACAGAGGAGAAAGGAAGGACAGGGAGACACAAGTAATATATGACTAGTAAAACTAATAGCCTGAAAAAATACAGTTCTGCCAGAATATAATCAGAGCAGGACAGGAGGAGGAGAGAAAATCTCTCCCTTACAGTATCTTTATCTTGAATGGGAGCATTAAACTACCCTGTGTGGCATGTTAGTTAATTTTTACATTGTTATTTCTTTCTACATTACTGAGCTATTATTCAGGCCTGTATATAAAATCTGTAAAGAAGTATGACTGATCATCTGTTTGAACTTTCAAGCACCTTGTTTGTTTGGTTTTGATTGTTTCTTGCCAGATGGTTAAGCATATGTTTAGCAGTTTTACAGGAGGAGAAAAAAAAAAACAACAAAAAAGCCAACACATGTAGTATACAGTTAAGAGTTTAAAAGGTACTGGAAACATTTATTAGCTTCTAATGCAAGACTAATGTTAAAAATAGTCATAGTGACAGGATACAGTTTAGGGCTGAAAAGATCTGTATTAAGTTCCCCTAGAGATACAGGATCCACAAACTTAGAAAGGAATTAACTTGCTTAGCTTCAGCAATCTAAAATTTAGGTGAGTAGTCTGAAGTAATTGCATGGGTGAACTTTCCTTCTCCAGTGATGACAGTTACCTCTGTGGAGTTTATTTGCGTGCCCTCTCTGAAACATTTACCTTCAAATGGGAAAAATCACCCTGGGGAGGGATCTGCTTCTCCTCTTTGATTCCTGACAGAGACCAAGCCCTTAAACAGGACTGATCACTCACCTTTTAGATTACTAAATTTAGGTGTAATCTAAAGAGTCGCATCTCATTCTGTAACACTGTCCAGGATGATTGCCAGATATTGCACAATTAAAGGAGAGGAGAACAGATCCATTCCCTTGTCAGGAGAGAGACACTGGTGTGGTTCCTGTTGCTTGCGTTCCCCTTCTTGATGTGATTTTCTTCTGCTTTTTTAACATTTTGTATTTGTTTCCAGCTAGAAACTATGACCCAGATTAATCCCACCTCATTATAGACACTTAAGCGAGATATCTAAATGAGGAGCCTGGTTGCCTTTGCTTCCTGTGCAGATGACCAAAAGGGAAAAGCAGACGCTGATGTGCAAAAGGTAGCTGGAGGGTGTCAGCCTTGTTTCTCACAAGCTATGGGGGATCCCAAAGTGAGCCCTCCAGATCAGCTGCAGCTAATTGTGTGAGATTAAATAGGAAAATATGTGCTGAAGTGATAGCTGCTCATAACAACTTAAATTCATCATTCTTTAAAGGTTTACTCTAATGCAGGGAAGCAGTAAAAGAAGGTTTTTAAATCTTGAAAGAATTAGACCTTTCTCTCTAAACTCTGTCTATAAATAGTGGATTAATTATTTCCCAAACGGAGAGATGGTAGTTCATGCTTGACTATGATAACTCAAGGTAATCATCCTGATTTTGCCCTACAGTGTCTCAGAGGGTCATTTGGAAGTGTAAACTGATGAAAGAATTAAAAAAAAAATCAATAATAGCAAAGAATACAACTTGTCCCTGCTTCACTATAAAATGCTGACATTTGTATTCAAAATGTACAAGGCATGGCTGTGAGGTTACTATTGGTTATGTCTTTTCTAGGATAGTTCAAAAAGGGGTGAGGATACTCAAGGATGAGGAGATTTGTTTGATAGATGTGTGTGTGAGCTTGATCTTCCAGCGGAATTGTCAGGAATTAAAGTGCACTTTGAGACAGAATGTTGCAGAGGAAATAGGTGCCTGGTGTTTGCTAACCCAAACGAAACCTTCCCCTTTTGGTTCAGAGATAAAAGTCAGAGTTTCATACCAACACTCAGCTATCAGGAATGTGCCTTTCACAATTGATAAGTGATGGTTTCTACATGCAATGTACTGCAGGAGAGATCAGTTCGCTCTCTTTAAACTCTTGTGGTTTAGAATTCACAATGAAGCACTTTCAAATTGCTCCACAAAACTGCACCGGGGTGAGAATTGTGGAAAATCCTGGACAGCGTTCCAAAACTGGTTCTGTCAGGCAACCAATACAACCATTACAGTGTATTTTAAGAGAGCAATAAAGGGGTAGGGGAGGAAAGAGGGTGAAAAAGGCTTTCAAAACATATCAAATGAAGCTTGTTTGATAGTAATCACTGCAGGTGGGGAAGCTGATTTTAAGTGTGAAAATATTTCACATTTTATTGCACAAAAATGCTTTCAAAAGTAGTAGTTTGTGTATGTGTGTGTGTGTGTGTGTGTGTATGCGTGTGTGCACATGCACGCACATGCAGCTAACAGAAATCTATTGAGTTCCACCAGACCAGACGTCTGCATTCTGGAGGGCTCATTGCAGCCAATAAAATTGACTAAAACTATTTTTTTTTATTTTATGAATTCTGCTATAAAAGCTAATCCTCCTTTCTAGACTTAGCATAATTACAAGACACTATTCTGAGTGCCAAAAATGTCAACTGTACGTTGCAAACATGGACACATTTAAACAGAACCATATGTTAGAATGCAAGGCAAGACCTGAAGTAGGCGAATCAGTTTACCTTTTTCTGAAGAGTCAATTTATAATGCAACCTTAGCTCCAAGTAATAATAATACAGTCAGTGATAAATTACATTTCTCAATCATTTATTAATAAGTTTCATTGGAAAGAAAGATTTTATCAGTGCTCAAAATTCACTACGTTACAAGATCACAGATGTTCAGGATTCTGGAGCCAGAAACTTAATATTAATGAACTCTCATTAATACCTAATCAACTTGTGATATTTTTATCCTGTGAGAAAAGTGATGGCCAATAAAAATAAACTCAAGATGTCTTGCTATCTAGAAAAAAAAGTCATAAACCCAGGAATGCACACAGTAACCAAGATGCAATAACTAAGGTTAAGCAGCTGGAGGTTAAATTTTAACTGTTTTTGGTACAGGGTGAATTTATTCTGTCACCTAAGCAATTTCAGAGTCTTACCTTGTAGGATTTATATAGGCATTCAGACTTAGCAGTTGTATTCTTGTGCAGAACATTAACTATGCAAAACTACTTTCCAGTCTATTCTGGATTAGGGTCTTAAAAACAGACCTCTATGGAAATGAAATCCTTAAAAAAAAAATCCCTGTTCATCTCTGAACGTGATTCTGCTGCACTTCAAGTGTGAAATTGACTTAAACACATATGGCATTTGAAATGATATCATATGCATTTCTGTGTAAGAAGAATGTGTTGAGGTTTAACCCTGCAGTGATGACAAAATGAGGAATGCAAGTGTATTCTGGACTTGAACTAGAAACACTGAAATTGTCACAGTAGTTCAGAGGGATGATCCATCTGGTCTACTACTCCTTCTCAAAGGTGACCAGCAGCAGGTACTCCAGGGAAAAGCACACCAATAGGTAGAATCAACAAATAGGAAGAAAAAATTCATTCTTAGAGAAAATATTTTTTTAAATAAAATAAATGTAAGCCCCGTGCCTACATATATTGTGAAATTCTAAGCAATATAATGTAAACATGCAGAGTTGCACTGTACTTATAGTTATCTAACATGATTTTAACCCCCTTTTTTCTTCTCCTAAACTCTGAGATTAGAGCAAAACCTTGTGGTAAAGGATCCATAGGACAAATACACACAGCAAAAGAAAAACAAAATCCTTCATTCCCTTTCATGTGAGCTAGCCATCAGATTCTCTGAATATCCTTGTGTTTGTATGGGTAAATAAAAGTATTGAGACCACTACATATTATATTCTCATCAATAATTTCCTCTCTGTAGGTTTTGTTATTTCTGTCTGTTGATAATTTCTTCACTAATCTTTAGTCATATCCCATTTCCCCCTGCTTTGTTGGGAAATTTCCTCTGGAAATTACCTGGAGAGGTGACGGTAGCCACACTTTGGCATTTTGTGGTGTGGTGGTGGCCACAGGGACACTCAGTCCCCCCTCTCTTCTGGGCTTACTCTTCTCCACCTCAAGCAGTTTAGGGCTGTGACTGCCCTGCTAACACCCTCACCTCGCAGGACAACTTTCACCCCGCAGTGAACACAATTGCTGGTGTGATGGTTTTTAACTACTTTTGTCTCCAGTGTCAGCACAGCAACAGCTGACTCTTCCCCTCAAACACTTGCAAGAAAGTGGTAGTTGTGAGCAGCGGGATTTCTCACTCTCTGATATCTGAGTGAAATGAATTCAGCATAAACCTGTCCCTGAGCTTCCACGCAGAGAGTTGCATAGCTGAAATGATCACATATGCTGAGTGCAGGGCTATAAAAGCAGGTGATTAATGTCTTCCTTCATTAAGATAAAGGGAGGTGGCAAAGGCTTCCTTTGAAAGTGAATTAGAAGATGATGCTGTGACTACTGGTCTACAAAAAATAATAATAAGTTTCATTATTTTTATGATAACTTGAATCAATTCCAGGTGTTCATGGATAGTAACAAGGCATTTTCTCAAGATGTTGACCTTGGAATTCTATATTAAGTCAATAGACTCAGTTTCAAGGTGTCTCTAATAACTTAAGAGAAAACTTGTTCTGAAAAACTATGCAAGTAGAAGTTTGTGACATGTAAGAGTCTGAGAAACAGAGAGATTAATCTTACCATTTTTACTAACTTGGACATAAACACCTCTTTTTGAAGATGGTGTAGAATCAAATGATTGAATTTAATTATTAAAATAAAGAGTTGGCTTATATTGTACAAAGCTCTATATAAAAGTCTGTCATGCTCTTCATACAGCACTATTGCATCTCTGAAATAAATGCTAAATGTAGCCAGTAATATGTATATCACTACAGCAGAGGAAAAATCAACTTTCACTTTATTCTAGCTTTGTGTGATGAGTCTGTTGTCACCTTTACAGAGGGACTGGCTGTCACCAAGCACACATGTCAGTGCCAGAAATCTTTCTCATTTCTGCCTATATGTACCTATATACAAACCTAGCATACTCCCAAATAAGGGAACTCTGCCTTGTCAGATGACAGCTTTCTGCTATAGATTAGTGAGGCCACAGCTGGGTGAAGCAGAGGCTGAGCACAGGTGGCAGCCACGCTCCCTCATTGTGTTACTGAAAATGTACACAAGAAATTTGCCCTAGTGCATCTCTGGGTGACCCCTGGAATAGCAAAGCTAGCCTAAAAGGGGTGACAGAAACTGTATCATGTATTTACTAGCAATGCATACCATACTAGCATGTATTTATTATAGAAAATAAGGAGGTGTGGCAATAGTAAAGGCCTTGGAAATTGCATGCAGAATAACATCGTGAAGCACTTAGACAATTCCATTTTGTGTTTAAATGTGCTAAGTGAGTAAGTTGATTATTCAGATAAACTGTTGCCTGGTGCAGTTGAACCTCTCTCTGTTTGTCAGGAGAGATCTTGGTGTGTTTGTCAGTATAGCTGGTAGAGCTTCACATCTATTTTGCTGTACCCTTTGGAGTGCCTCCAACGAATATGAACCATTCTAATGTTTTACAACAGTGCAGCAGCTTGTCAATGCTTTTGTTTCTGAACAGCGTGAGAGAAGTGCCAAATGATGGTATTGTAAAATGTAAGAGTGTTTCAGCATGTTGGGGAACAAGAAGTGGCTGTTGATGTGACATTGATTAATGACTGTGAAGTGTCAAAATGAGATACTGCACATTTAGTCTTGGATTTTACATTAATCCAATCAAAAACTATACCTTTTGGGGTAGTCCCAGATTCCAAGCAGCTGCAAAAGAGGTAATAATATTTAGGTGTCTGGTATTTTATAAACTAATTCAGGCCTGATTATTACTAAAGAAAAAAACAACAACAAAAAAAATCCACAAAAAATTAACAAAGTAAAGAAAAAAAAAAGTCAAGATGGCCTACTGGTATGGAGAGTGAAACAAAAATCATAGTTTATGTGATACACTTCTGACTTTCTGTTTAAGTGAGCTAGATATTTCTCCTATCTGTGTCATAATCTGCCAAATTATAGCACTAAAATTTTATTTACACACTAGACAAACAAAACACAATGACACATTATCTAATATTTGCAAGGCTCTGGGAAGTCACCGTATCTGATTGTATTTGTTAAAATATAACCTAGAGAAAAATGGACCCAATGGCACTGTTAAAATTCAAGACTGGAGATGAAAGCAGATAATGTGGAGTGGCAAACCGGAATATTTTATCTGATGCATGTAAGAAGATTTTCAAATGTACACAAAATAGCACATGCACTTCCAAAGAAGTCTGAAATTTGCATATTGAAAAACAAGTTTCTTTTAATTCCAAAACACATTAAAAAAACTCAACACAAAAACCAACTGTTGAAGATGGTGGTTCAGTGTGGGAACAGTTCATTTCAAGTACAGTAACAAGATATTGTTTTGATGCTGTTGCTTAATTTTGTTTTGAATATTCAAATAGCATACATTTTACAGCATATATGTGTTGCACTCAAACATTTACAGCAAATACCATACTTTAAAACTCTCAAGGAATTAATCAAAATTATTACATAGCTGCACAATATTGTATATGACACCTGCATGTTGATGTCATTGCAATAAGAATGTCAAATTAATTCATTTTTACTTTGTCCCATTGAATGTTTTATTGACATAGATGCTGCCTCATGGATTATATAGTTGTTACACAATTTCCCTGCCCAGCTACAATCATGGACACAGATCCTGCTGCCACCACTATTCCTGTTAAACTCAGCTAAGACCAATGGCCCTTTGTGCTAGATACTGGACATACAGGTACACCTTATTCCAGAAGTGTGGTAAATTATGAAAGTAGAAAATTATGAAAAAATCAAACACCACTGTCCCCTTTCCTTATATGTAAACTAAAGTTAATGGATTATTACATTATTTCATCTATATCACTTAGAAATTCTGTGCCAGAACTAAGAACTGATATGGTATCTTAGTTGCAAACCAGTTAAGACTTTCCTTTTCTTCTGCAGAGGAAATATAAAAGTGTAACATCAACTAAAATATGATGAAATGGCACTTTTTTAGGACTGCATGCAGATGTGTTTTCTGCATGCAGATATGTTTTCTGCATGGTTTGTACGGAAACAGCCTTCTATACACAGAAGTGTAAACAGTTTAGTAGATGTCCAGTTGAAGCTACAGCCATTTATTTGTGTTCTTTAAAAATGTTAAAATATAAATTTTAATTTTGCTGTAGTTTGAGAGGTCTGTAAAATCTGAAATTTCTGTGAGATAATTATCACTTACATCGAGAACTTCACATAATACTATTTAATAACTAAGTTTTCGTTTACTGATTCAGTCCTTCCTTTCATCTTCCTAACTCAAAAAATAATAATAGAATGCACAAGACAGAGAATTTTAGGAAAGATTAACTTTTATAAGCAAATAAACACATCTCAGTTTAAGAATGATGTAGTTGGAAATCATGTTTCTGGCAGCAATGAATAAGTGTATAAGGCTAACAGCTTCTTCTAATGAGCAATGAAATATAAACTCCTAATTACTGTACAAGTTAAGCATATTAATTTTCTTGTCCAACTTTTTGTTTTACCTTGCTATTCAGAACTGTAAAAAGTTTTAGGGAAAAAAATGTTTAGAAGAGTAAAAGCTTCATAGGCTCCAGAGCCTATCACTGGATTCAATAAAACTGTGAAGTTAGTTTGGATTATGAGAATAGTAAAAAGATGACTAATTTGCTGAGATGAGAAAAATCATAAATTATTTGGCATGAATTAATTTAGAAAGAGAGTACTTCCCATAAACATCTGGATAATAAAGTATTAAGTAAACCATCACATTTATGAAAGACATTTTTGGATTACAGAGAGAAAATAGTGATGATTTTGTAGGTTAACTAAGAGAGGTCTCTTGCAGAATAGCTTCTATGTTACTGTGAGCTGAGAAGAAATTGGATCATATCTGTACCATGTAACTAGCTATCAGGTTGGACCTCTACTATCATAGATAAAACTACAGGAGTAAAAGAATGCTAGGAAATCAAAAAACCCCCAAACATTTCCATTTCTCATCTGAGCTTAACTATGGCAAAACTCTGACAAAACTCTGCTTAGGATGATGTGGTCAGCTATGGTGAGGAGCATGACTCCAGGCCTATTCCAGTGAACTCAAAGCATTTAGGTAATTTCCAAGATCATTCCTCTTTTTCAGTTGCCAGTTTTGGCCTCAGCTACTCAAGTGATGCCCAGGGATGTTCAGGGGCTACGAGGGACTGGTGGTCACTCCCAATACCTTGTCTGGACGCAGAGCTGCCTGATTCCTCTCATTTACTTTTATGGGGAAAGCCTGAGAACCACAGTAGGGATACTGTGAAACGTAAGCAGTTTCAGAAGTTAGAGACAGAGGAAAAAGGCTGATGTAAGAGAAGCAACACAGACAGGGAAAGATGAAGAAATGAGGTCCAGAAACTACTCAGAGAGATTTTAAAGAAGAAATATTGGAAAGCGAAGGAAAACAGCTGAAGGTTTTGAAGGATTAAAATGATACATTTATCTCTCCTTGGTTTCTGTAAGATTTTCTATACTAAATACCATATACAAGGTGGAATTATATAACTAAGGGTTTATGCTGTACAGTCTGCTGCTTTCAATGAGTACTGCTTTGTTAAGAAAATATGTTGAGCCTGGAACAACGCAGAGAAGTGGCAATAAGGCATTTTAAAAACTTTTCTGCTGAGAACCAGCTGGACTGAACGGATTATCTTGGATCTGAGCTTAAAAGTGTTCATAAAAGATTCCACAGCTATAAATAACAGAATACCCTGAACTTTGCTTTCTATAGGCAAAATGTTACAAAGCTGTGCTACAAATGAAAAAAAGACGATGTTCACATGTGGGCTGTGTCTGCACACTGCATTTTTGTAGCAGCACCTGAGGCAGATGAGAATTTACATCCAGCACAGAGAGCTTGTATTGTAGCTGGCAATGAAAATGCTGGCAGTGGGGGCCACAGAGTCTATCAACTTCACTGTCAGGGCCTTTGCCCTCATTAGTAATGAACTGACTGCTTAAAAATGTATTTAGTTTCATTGATTTTGAAAGACTGCAAAACATTACAAAATCCTAAAGAAAAATATAAACTCAAATCCTTCCGAAACATAATTTACTTTTTCTGCCAAATCTCCAAAGGCACAAACTGCAAACTGATGGACTGACAGATTTATCCCCACAATTCATTTCTGTTTTCTAGCTTAAGAAGAATTACTGCTTTTTAGCCAATCAAACAACCTGTAGTAAGTGCTTCTGTTTCAGACCTGGTTTATTTTTCATTTCTCTTAAATAGCAGCATTTGCAGTAATAGCTTTTAAAATCACTTCCATTCAAAAAAGTGTTTCTTGGCAAACAAGATCTTCATTTCTCTGTTATTGTTGTTTTCTTTAATGAGTATTTAAAATCTTATTTTGAATTCCAAACAGGTCTTTAATCAGGAACTTCTGTTCTTAATTTAAAGTTTGTTTCAGATTGTAGATGGTCTTCTTCATATTCTATATTGCAAAGATACAGAATAAGTTTTCTTTTACATTTTGTCCACAAAAAATAGGGAAAAATACTTTTAAAAAAGCAAAACAGCATAAAAGAACTAGTGTGCTGCATTACCTGAAATAAGTTTGAGTTACCCCTGCCATTCACAGACTCACAGTATTGACCATTTGCATAAAACATCTCTCTCTTGGCAGTGGCAAACTCCTTGGTTTGGTAACCTTTGCTGTTCATCTGACGGAGCCAAAAGAAACCACTAGCTCTGCTGTAGCAGGTGGCTGCAATGTCAGGCTCTGCACCAAGGAGCCACCACTTCCATACTGAAGGATGCAGGAAGAAATGCCAGCTTGTCCAGGCCCAGTGGAAGGACATTTCCAGCCACATCTGTTTCAGGCTACCTATCAAAACAGCCCAGGAATTAAAGGATCAAAATTAATTATCAAGCCAGCAGAGGAATGCTTGGTTGCTGTTGCACCTCTGCTCCTCTGTCAGGAAAGACATACATTTTGTCAAAGAATATAAGCAAATGTTTTCTTTCTCCATATAACTTTCAAAACCTGAAAATTTTCAACTGATACGTGCAAGTTTCACAGCAGTTCTCAAAATGAAATTTTGAGGAAAAAAAATCCACGGGATTTTAAAATATTTTCAATTACTAAAAGTTCCCAGCCACAGATTCTCCAGTTTTCTCTACTGTAGTGTTTCAGCGAGCACCTGCTTGTGCCAAGAAAGGTTATTTTATTTTCTTGATGCATAGATAAATTTCATCTCCCTGCCTTGCAGAGTCATAATCCTTCTTCTCTTCCATAAGATTTCTGTGCAATACACAAAAAACCTAGCAAGTGTAGAAACTGTAGAGAACTGTACTGTAGAGAAACGGTAAACAGTGCTTATGTTTATTTGTGTTTAAAGACATTTCAGTATGTTTTATGATCCAAAATGTTGGAGACATTGGAGAAGCCTTCATGACTTCAGTGGACTTTGAAGCTGTGCCTTGGCTCCCTTGTATACTTGTGCTACTTGTCCCCATTTTGACCTTGGATGGGAAAGGGAGTTTTTGTGGGGTTCCATAGACACCCCAGGGATTGCAGCTGAGGTGTGAGATGAGTCTGAACCATGTTCATGGGAGATAATGCTTGGAGAAGGAGAAATACATGAGAAGGAAAGACTATGAGAGATACAGTTAGAATAAATGCATTTTTATTGAAGAAAAAATGCAAAGCAGGACGGGAGGTACTCAGGGCAGTAGCAGGAGCCAGGGAAATTAAAAACATGAGGATTTCTTGATGAAATGGAGGAAGTTTCTGTTTGCTGCAGAGGTTCAATGCTTGGACCAATGGAAATCAGCAGGGAGAGAAGAGCCCTGCTGAGCTCTCTGGTGGAGGAGAGAAGAGGGGTCTTCTAAATCCCTTCCTGTTACAGCACACTGTAGGGGAGACAGGTCTGACCTTTGAACAAATAGAAAGCTCTGCTGAGTTTTACCCAGAGAAGCTCTCCAAAGCCAGAGCTTTTGACTCCATATTACCAGTTCAGAAATATCATAGAAATGGAAAGATGGAGACAGGGGCTACAGTAGGTTATAATAGATGATTATTTATGATTTTTCTAACACCCAAACACATACTGGTTGTTTCTTGCACAAATAAAGAAAATACAGTTTAGAAAATAGCCTCTCTCTTGTGCTTCCACTGCTATTCAAGGATTAAATATTAACTCCCTCAAATAATGTCCCCCTAGTCATTCTATTACAATTTAGTTACACCCTAAGTATGACTTTACATTTCCCTTGTTATATGAAGCTCTCACTCTGCAGATTCTGTATGCTATATTTGGCAATATAATTACTGTTGCCTTAAGCACTTTTTTCCCCATAGAATATTTCCTCCTCATTTATATTATTACATTCCAAGAGAGTTTTCAGGAGCCATAGTGAGTTTCCCTGTATTGCCTCCAAAGAAAAGCCTTGCTTAGGCTATAGCTTCTGGACTATAATAGTGACAAACCACAGATGTTTTGGAACTGTGTTTATGCAGCATATAAGCATAATTATTGTTGTTGTTCCTATTGAGCCTCTTGGCTATGGCTGGGGACAAGCTCGTATTGTGTTAGACTCTGTATTTGTGTGTAATAAAGAAGACAAGTATGCAATCCCAGACTAATTAATTTAGGGACTGCTCCTGGCAGGTGCTGGGCAGTCATGCTAGCTAGATGGAACATTAAGAACCACCTTACACAGTGCTAGCAAAGACACATGCCACCTACAGCAATCTGGGGTCATCCAGTGTTCTCCTGTGTCAATGATATCTAGCACGTGTGTGTCTAATACTAACAGGTAGTTTTTAAAGTTACTTTTTGATGTATTATTTACTGAGAGCTGACAGTATCCTTGGCTCTGTGCAAAATAAAAATTCTGAATGCATGTGAAGCCTTTCAAGAGGATATGACATCTCATCAGGTTGGGATGGAGGCTGCAAGTCCCAGATGGCATTTTTTCCATTCTACTCTTTCATTTCCCTTTCTGGGAAGATACATGTGTCCAGTTGGCCACTTTTCAAAATTTGCATTCAACATATTATATGAACATATAATGAACATATTAAATGGTATACTTTTTCTTTGGTGTTGGAATAGCAAAATGAGAAATGGTTGACAGTCATCTCTTTTCTTTATACAATAGATCCATATGGCTAACCAGTGTTTCCTGCTTAAGGGAAAATTAAAGGATGCTCTTCCTTGGTATCATGTCTACAGTTTCCAGCAAAGAAGGTCTCAGATTAACATTTTGGCCCTCAATCAGCAATGTACTTGAAAACATGCTTAACTTTAAGCACTTCCTCAAATTCCATTGAAGTGTACTGTCAGCACTCAACAAATAATAAATCATAACAACATTTGAAGCTCATCCACTTCCCTTTCAGAAAGGTACACAATAATGCTGTAGAGCAAATATTATATGCAAAAAATATTTCTTTGTGAAGTCACTCAATGGTACTTCAGCAAAGGCTTAAATGATTTGCTGAACTAGAGTTTCAAATGGGTTTATATATTACAACAAGATCAAATTGCAATGTGTGCTTTTCAAAATGTTGGCCTGATCCTGAAAATTACTAGGTGAGTAATTTAATCAGTGTTTTCAGAGTATAAGTGTAGGCTGCAGCTGAAGCCAGAAGGCAAAGGTGTCAAATCCCATTAACAAGTATAATAAGTAGTATAGGTGATTACAGTAGCTTGTTGAGTACCTGCTGAGAGATGCTGACCTCAAGGGATTGAATGCTCTGTGCTTCCCAGAAGATACTTGCATTAGGCAGAATAAGAATAATACAGAGAAGTAACCTAGTCACTAGTCAAATAGATGTTTATTGTTTGTGAAGCTTATAAGGCAAAACTGCAGTTGCAGCTCTTTGCCTCAGTAGGAGCTGACGTTCCCAATATGCTGCATTGCTGGAAGTTTGGCTGGATGGCCAAGTGTCTGGGTTTTTTTCATTTAACAAGTGAGATGACATTTTAAAGGAATGCTTATGCTGAATAACATCACCATTGAGAAGCAGGCTAAATTAGTTCATCTTTTGCTCCTGCTGGTGCAGCTAAAATGTTAACGGCTCCCAAGATCACTAATCTAAAACTAGACCAGGAAAACATATCCCAACAATCTTCACACTGTGGTGTAGAGAGTTCCTCATTCTTCAGTCTGAAGGACAGCAATACTGTGAAGCTTGCTCTGGGAAGACAATCCAAGACACAGCACTAGCTGCTGCCTGTGAGGAGCATTTGCTTGTGGGGTCCCTCATTGTCTCTGCACAGGCCCTGCTCGGGGCACTTGAGAAACAGCAACCTGCAAAGCATGATAACAAGAAGTTTTGCGACCTTGCTGGGTTATGTTTGCCAGGGAAAGCTTTCTTTGCTCAGTCGCAAGCACTTTTGCCACACAAGACAAATTAGACTACGTGTGCCTGTGGGACTGGGAGCTGAGCAGGAAAAGAAAGGGAGGGAGGAGGGACAGAAGCAAAGCAAGGGAGGGGGGAGAAAATCAAACTCTGCTGCGGTTTTCTCACATGGTAATTATTTACTTTTTAACAACAGGATGAAAAGCATGCATGGCAGGAGGTTTGGCACTTCCAGTAGTATTCAGGGCTGCTTTGCGTTCCTCTGTTCTCCTGGAGCATGTAGAAGAGAAGATGCAAGAAGCTTGTGAGTAAAAGGCCTCCTCCTTGATCTCCGAGCCCTTTCCCTGCAAGAGGCCAAGCACAGTCCCCATATGCTCTCTGGGGCAGTGCCACCCAATACAAAACTCAGCTGAAATAACGCTGTGTGACACGGTCACACTTGTCTCCTGGAAAGAAAAGAAAAGAAAAAACAAAAAGGTGGCTTTCTGGATTCTTTTACATTTTTTGAAAAGGTTCATCAAAGCCAAGCAATGTTAAATTATCTGCTTCAAGTCTCCGGGGGTGGCAGCCATTCCTTGCTCCAGAGTATAATCTGGGAATGCAGCTGCACCCTTCCTCCAAGTACATGTCAGGACATGCTCTGTCAGCTGTGTCCCAGCTCCGTCCCTTTATTTAGCATTAAGAGCATTGTCTGAAAGCTCCCAGACACAGTGATGGATGACCCAAGAAAGGTTTTGTGGAAGGCAGAGTACTCTGGTAATCCATAGATGTTGCTGGGAGAACATGCAGGGCTAAGCCAAACAGTGCTGGGAAGGTGGGAAGAGGCACTGCCGGGTTAGGAAATAAAAGAAGATATCCAGAATTCATTGTTACTGAGGATGACCCCTCTGGATACTTAGCTAGTAACAAATATATTATTTCAAACACATGGTTTGCCACATTGTGTTTGGTTTCTATAGCAAGGCAAAAGCCAAGCTGTACAGAAAATGGAACGTTTTGGTTAACTTAGTTCTCTTGTCCAAAGCCAGGAAGCCCTAATGTTGTTTGAAGAATTTTGTATTCAGAATTTTGACTATCAGCTAAAAGCTTTTTTTCCCATTAAATTTCCCTTAGAAAAGTTAATTTTTTAAGACTGAAGAAAAGCATACATTTTTATGAGGTTTTATGATTTTATATTTATTTTTAAAGAGTTAAAAGATCAGCTTGAAGAGAATGCCTGGTATGTAAGGACTCATTTTATTAATCAAATTTTATTATAAGCAAGTTTAGTTAGCAGCAACACATTGAAAACGCTGATGAACAAACAATAGATACTTTGGCTTAGTAGTACTGTCAAAATATTTGAAAACATAGTCACTGAGTCAAATTAAATAGTTTTCTGGAAAGTATATAGTATAAGCCCTACTGAAATGTATTCATAGAAGTTTGAGCAACTATTTTATTTTAAAGAAAGAAAATAGAAAGCTTAATATTTCTTAAATTCTAATAAAAACAAATGGTAAGAAAACAATTTCAAACTAACAGTATTTTCTGTTTAAAGGAACCCCACTCAATTCTTCTTTTCTCTTTCTTATTCTCTCTCCCAAACTGAACAAAATTGACATAAATTTGTAGAAATGACAAGGCTCGTTGTCATATGTTCTCCTCTGACATAAAATCCAGTAAAAGCATCTGCCCGTCTTTAGGTAAAAAGAATCAATTTTTCAGAGCTCATCAGAGGAAGCAGCTGAACTGGCAGGAATTCCCTTCCAGTCTAGGTGCAACCAATAGATCGAGGGGCAACTGCTTTGCAATTTTGGCTGTGGGTAACCCTCTACCCACTAGTTATTCATGCATGTCTACTTTTAACAAGTACTAAATTGGGAGAATCTAAAATATGAACCTCAGAACAATTCAGAAGCCAGAAGAGCCTGTGCTGACACATATAGAGCAGGGCAAGGCCAAAGGCTCTCATTGTTGCAGCAAAGCTTCCAGGCGCTTATCCTTGTTATGGAAAAATCAACACAAATTTAGATTTCCCAACCCAGCATTAGGGGGTGGGAGAGATATTGTATGAACATAGGTTCACTCTCCACACAACGAAATAGGACCGCACTTTGAGACAGAACTATCTTTTTATTCTGCATTTGTATAGTCCGTTGCAAAGTGGGAGTCCCTGGCTGACTCCAAGCCCTACTGTTTTGTGAATAGTATCAACAACAATAACCATTCCAGCTATTTCTAGTAGGAGCTGAGAGTGTAATTGCCAGTTGCACATCTGATAGCTCAAAACAGTTTTGAAAAAGCATAAGAAAAAAACCAAACAAAATAAAACCACCACCACCAACAACAACAACAAAAACATAACAAAAAAACCACAAAGCAAATAGAATAAACTCAATTAAAACCAACTCTACACCCTCCTGGATAGGTTCATCACTGGCTGCCTGTTCCTCTGCATGATTCCTCCATCTGTCTGACTATTCTGCATTTACTTTCAGTCTTTATTGAGATTCTTTCTAGTAAAATGCTTTAGCACTTTTGTCAAGAAAACGTCGTCTTAGAAGCAGGCATCTTTAACAGATTTTTATGATGGTAAATCTCTGTGTCATGTTGAGATATGATAAAGAGGCCACCATTTAATTTACAGAGGTGTGTAACTTAGCAAAGTATGAACAAATACATTTCATGCTATATTAATGGTCATGCATTTAGCTTTGAATACATCATTTATAAGATACAACCTAGATTTCTATACCATTTCATAAAATAAAATGAAATATTTTATTTTGTTAACTTATGTTGGAAATCTTATTTGCTGTTTGTTCACAGTCTTCAGCTTCAAATGAAAAACAGTTGTGGCATAACCTTCGTGGGCCATTTTGGGGAATTTTGAAGTCACTCGCGTGAGATGTTATGTGTCCCCACCACAGACTAAAGTTGCAGTGTGAAGATATGCACTGCAGACTAAAACTAAATATTCACCTAATTCCTCTGGTTCAAGTGTATTATGTTACTTACCTGAGTAATTAATATGAATATTTAATTAACAATTTTGCTTTCACATAAGTTATTTTTATTACATCTTTTCTCCTTCAGGAAATGAAAAGCTTTGGTAATATTTTCAGATAGACCAAAATGATATTACCTTAAACCTATGCTTTGTCAAAGGATCTGCTGATTTAAGCGTCTCTCCCTGACCTCTCATTGACTTTCTCCAATGTTATATTGTTATGTCTAATAGAAGATAAAGACAGATTAATAATAACCAATGATTAGTGTACTGAGCAAGGTCTGAAAACAGCAAGTGCCCTGTGCAGGTCATATCATATATAGTGTATGCAAACTGTGAGGAGACAAAGAAGATTAGAGAGCTTAGTCAATAAAGAGAGAGGAAATGGATCCAGGCCTCTACTTTTAAAGTTGGATGCATGTGAAAACTCAAATATACCAAAAATTTCAAGCACATCAGATATGGATAGTTGAAATAATCCTAAATTAGTTCAAGACGGGGTTCAGGGTTAGTTCAGAGAGAATTCAGAGGAGTTTCCAAGCAGAAATTCCCTTTTCCCTTTATCCAGATACTCCCAGTGGGGAGCTCCTGTTCAGGAAGGTCACCAGTCCTGGTTGGAGACCAGACAAATCTTGTAAAAACTCAGTTCACCTCCTCTGTGAAGGCAACACCATTTTCTTATCAACAAGATGAACAAAGTGCCCATGCTGCTGAACTGAAATGCGTCTGGACAAAGCACAACATTATTCTTATAAATATTTTTTATATGAGGTTTGAATTAAGATATGTCGCCTGAAAAGCTTCCCAGAAATTGTCAGCAGCCAAGGAGCTCCTATATTGAGCTGCTTTGAGTGTGTGTAAGGGGTTGGTGATGACTCCCTGGCAAGAAGACAGGTTCAGGGCTGGTTAGCAAGTCTCTTAGGGCAGCTCCCACCAGCATCCCACAACTGTCCACTAGCACCCCACAAATGTCCCTGTGCAGATCACCAGAGCTTTGTTTTCCCATTCACGTATACAGTTAGCATATGCAGAGTGTCAGTGGTATTTCTGAGTTTGCTAGGTGGAGTTTCTCTGCAGAGAGGGCTCTAACCAGAGTACTATGGTATCTGTAGATATGCCTGGAGTGACAAAGCCCTAGGCTGCTTGAGATCGAATACTAAAATGTGATTTATTTCCCCGGTGGGTCTGGAATGCGTGTTTCAATGTCTGGAACACATACTACATTATTATTAGTGCTCAACTGTGTGTTTTAATAATCTCCTAGGAAACAACGACAAGGTGGGGGGTGGGGGGGAGGTGTGTGAAATAACCATAATTGTCTGAAGACAAGTATATACAAATTACAAAGCATTTTTTTAATAGAGTGCAAAGCAGCTCTAATTATAATGAAGCATAAATTCAATGCTAGGGCTGTCAGACCTCTAGGAAATAACAGGGTTTTGAATTCCCAAGAAAGAGTTTTGCTCAGTAGTTTCTGATCCTTACACTTACTTGGGTTGTGGACAGGAAGTGCATGAACAAATCTCATTCATAAATAGAGGGAATTATGTGTCCACCTGCTTCCCTCCCTCCCCTTCCCTGCAGAAACACCTTTTTCAGACTCTGCTCTTTAAAGTTTAGCAAACATGAAAGAAAATTGTTAAACTCTGGTAATTACTCAAGGATAAAAGTGATGTGTCATTTCAAACAGGATTTTACTCAGCATTAATAATGACAACCTGTGTTATTATTAATGGATACGAGAATGGACTCGGAAAAAGATGGATATATTTTTCCTTAGCCATTGTAAGTTTTTATCACTTTAATAGTAAGAAAATAGAAGAAGTAAAAAAATAGTAAGAAATTAATCTACATTTGTGGAAGAGTTTTCGCCAATACACCCTCTGTCTGAAATAAGGGAAGTCAATCTACTTTTTCCAAATTTGCCAAACTAATTTCAACTAATTTCAGGAGTCATAAACTAAGCCATTAATGGCTAAAATACCTACATATTGATCACAAAAATTGGGTTTTACCCTGTAAGTCACTAACAAGGTTACTCAAAAAGAAGTAAAAAGAGCACTGGAGAACCATTGTAGGTAACGAGCTAGTCTCTGCTGAGAGGTAAGAGTTTCAGTAATATCTAGAAAATTTGGGTCATCTATTCTTATTTGTGTTCAGTGATGAAGTACCATCCTAATTCTTGAAATTACTTTGAAAATACTGACCAGAATAAGAGTAGTTGAACAGCTCTGTAGGTGAGGGCAGCAGATCTGATGTATACCGTACAGGGCTCTGATGCAGGAAAGAGCATAAGCAAGTGCTTAAATCCATTCCTTTTCAGGGAAGAATTTCAGCACATGCTAGATTTTAAGCATATGCCTAAAGTTAAAGTTAAGCATATGGTTAAATGTTTTCTTAAATGGAAGCTTTACTAATTCAAGGCTTTATAGGGCAATGTATGGCATTTTTGAGGAAAGCAAAACCATTCTCACTCTTCACAGAAAGACAGAGAAACTGTACAAATCTTTTTTTAAATACCTGATTTAGTGAATTCTATCAAGGAAGGATAAAGTTTTAACATAAAACCTATGAAGTGCAAGGACAACAAAAGCAAAATATTAAACTAGTAGGCTCATTCAATAAGCAGTCCCAGATCCCCAGAGTTCTCAAAGAAGAGAAATTAGTCCCTAATGCACTCATCAAAGAGAACAGCAACGTTACCTTGTGTGTTTTGTATTAGTCTTTCACTTTATCTCCTTTACCAGAACTTTTTCGTCTTACCTTTTTTTATGTTTGGTGAGAAATTAGATCATGACTGCAGACAGGGTGCACACAAGACATATAAGTCATAAATCTCCCTACTGCAAGCTGGTTTCCATCCTATTGTCAATTTATTTCTGTTTTGTTAATAATAGCCCCAAAGCCTCATTCAGTGAAATAATGCAGTGTTTGACTGTGACTAACCTTGAACTTGCTCATGGGATGAGCTGCTTAGGAAGTGGAAGGAGTCTTTCCTTCCACTTTCTTCCACTTCCCAGTGCCAGAGGTTAGCACAGGCTTTCTCAGGAGCACACGTATTACTAGACTGTGTGCCACGTACATGGATGCTTGTGTGTGTAAATCAGGTTGTAGCTCCTACACTGCTGGCCAAGCATTGCAATCAAGCCAGTCATTCTCCAGAAATCTCCCTAATGCAGGAGAAAAGGGAGAAAGGGGCAGAGGAGAGGTGAGGTACAGCAGAAGCAGACAGGATCTGCATCACTGCAAACTTTCATAGCCGTAGGCTTGCTATGATGTCTGATTCTTCCTTTTTTCTCCCTCACAGATCTTTTGGACATGGCCCTTTTATATCCTAATCCAGAAGGTTTGGTTATTGTTAACATTTTTTTTTGACAGGAATGCCAACCTATATTGGAAAAGCTTTCCTGATAAAAATGTGTTAGAAATTGATAAATTCCTATGAAAATCTCTGGTTTTGCTCCCATCCATTAGCATTTTCTGATGAAAACAGGAAAACAGTTAATCAAAAACCACCCTGACAGCTTCAGCTGATAATTAACATCAATAAATTAATTTTCATCCCTCTCTAACATCCCTCTACTACCTCCACATCCGCAGATCAAAGCAATGTCTGCAGAACAGGTGCAAGAATACAAAATACACCTAGCAGTATGCCTTCTCCCTCTTCCATTATTGTGTAAAGAAAGAAATTGGCCGTAATTTCTAAGTAACATTTCACTTGCCATCTTTCAAGCCTGCTGTCTGAGCTCCCTCAGGTACCGAGGTATTTTTTCCTTGTGGAAGAGGGAACTATAGTGGGAAATACAGACCTGAGGCCGTAGAAGAAAGGAAGACACCAAAGATCATTGTCATCGTCATTCTTCCTCTGCCAGCACTGAAACATGGCGAAAGCACACAGCTCTTCCTTTCCTTTGTCTATTTAAACTGTGGACTAGTTCTGTTAATGTAAATGGTGGGTTTTGTTGTTGCTGTCTGTGTTTCTTTTTTTCTTAATGTTCAATTTCTGCCCATCTCTACCTGCTTTGCTGCAGCTTGAAGTGGCCGATTATGTTAAAACAAGGCAGGCCAAGTTGCTTAGAGATAAAGAATAGGGAAAAGGGAGACTGTGGGGAATGGAAAGAGGGGAAAACAACACTGAGAAAAGCACCATGGGAAAAAAACCAAGGCCAGGGAAACTCAGTCATCCTGGGGTCAGAAGGACAGAGATACAATCAAGGGAAGAAACAATCTGAGGAAAACAGAGGCCAGGCAGAAAGAGACGGAGAAAACTGTGCCGGGAGGACTGGAAGCAGTAGGAAGGGGAGCAGAGAGTGACAAAAGAGAAAGCTGGGTAAAGAAGGAGGTCTGAGACTGAAGGAGGCTGTTGGGGGTCATTGGTGATACTAGGATGCCCTCCCCAAACCTGAGGGATGCAAAGTGAGGGATGTACATAAAGAGAAACTGATACAGTAAGGAAATACCTAACACTTATCAGTTCCTTTCCAGCCTATAAACAATCTTCTCTACTGCTACTCAGCCCTTCAATGCACTTCAGTACCCCTTATTGCTGGTATAAGTAATTTTCAAACCAAAATGGGCAGAAGATCACTCTGAAACTAAATAGGGTATATTTCTGATGTTTCCTGGGAGGTGAAGAAGAGGGAGGGGGGGCTAGGAAGACTTTGTAAAAAAGAAGCAGTTACAGGAGAAGGAAAGTAAATAGTAAGAGGGACAGATAAAGGGAAAAAGATGAAAAATATGAAAGTGATGGATGAGAGGAAGAAAGGAAATAGAAGTAGCTGAAATAATAAGAATGAGAACAAAGGAAAAGAATAAAGAGAAGGAAGCTGAGAGGAGAAAAACATACATCCAAATGAATATCTGGAAGTCTTAATGATTAATATCTTTTCATTTACTGAGAATAAATTTATACTGCACTTAAATAGTACAGTGAGTCACCATTTACACCTTTTCAGAGGAAGATGCCAAATTTGAGCTTTTTAAGGTTAAAGTCCTCAGACTGATTAAGATTCATTCTCAGCAGGGTATGCTATGACCTAGTCTCAAAATTAATACTTTTCTCCACTTCAGTGTACATAAGCAGATGTTAAAGTGAGTGGAAGGAAACAAATCCACTCTCAGTTGTACCTCTATTTTTCAATTTGAATTTCAGATTAATTAGTACCATGGTAATGTTTCACAGGTATAACAGTATACAGAATTTGAGGGAATCTAACCAGCTTTACATTTGACACTTTCCCATTCAGCAAAAGGAAAAAAAAAAGGAGGAAAGAAAAACAAAGGAAAGAAATTAATTATGTGGTATCTTCAGTTATCTATACTGCCCATGGCATAGCTATTAGTCATGAACGGTGTATTCAGAGTTTATAATGTGAATGTTCTCCAAACAAATAACACCTTAAAACAGCAAACCAAATAATAGAACAAGCTTTATTCTGTCCTTTCTCTTTCAGCAGTGCACACAGCAAAGGAGACATAGGAGGAAATCAACTGTAAATGGCATCTTCAGTAATGAAGGAAAAAGCTGGATATCCACAAGTCTGTTTCCTAGGCAACTGAATGGAGGAGCAATCAGAATCTCTCAATTGCACCCCATTATAGATATTTTTCTACACAGACCAGTAAAAGGAAGAAAAAGGTGATCAGAAAATCTTCAGCAAAAAATCCTCCTGCAGCACTTTGAAAGCATGAGGGAAGCAAATAGATAATACACAAAATGGCTGCCTGTGTGGAGATCCTGATTGCAATCATCTTCAGAGCAGTAAGGAGAGGGACGACAGGAAAATCGTGCATTTAAACATTGCATTCCCAAAGGCCCCAGATTTTATCCTTGACTCCAGGGATGGGGCTGCAGTGACAATTATATTTTATAGGAATATCTCACAAATGGACTTTGATGCTGTGTAGAGAAGGATTACTCTAAAAATCTGCATTGCAGATTCCATCTTTATGTTATACTTTGGCACCTTATCAACCTAATGGTCCAAGTTTGTTAATATGACCTGATAAACCAGAGCTGCTGTTGATCCACTAATATCACTTCTCTGAATAATTTATTGAATATACAGACTTAAGCAAATAAAATAAGCATATGCCAAGGGAGTTCACTTTTTTCTGAACTAGGTAATCTCAGTACCAAAAGGAGCAGTATATGCTTTATTCAGGAGCATACTGGGCGAAAAAAATAGATGTGGAAGCACTTAGAGGTTAAAATATTACAAAGTATCAAAGCTAGACAGATAAATAAATGAATCTAGATGAGCCATGTGGACTTCTTCCATCCCTAAATGTTGATTTTACAATACTAAGCATCACAGCTACCCTGGCCATCCAAGTAATTGCTCTCAGTACAGCCCAGCTAAGGAAAGTTTAGGTTGCTTATTACTATATGTGCTGTCCCTTTTTTTTCCCCTCCCCCCCATCCCAGTAGATTTTCTTTTTTCACTTCTTCATGTATTTTTAATGGGTTTTTTTGGTATGTATTCCAGAGGCCTAATAAGCATCAAAACAGCTTGCTAAGTCTGGCCACATCAACTCAAACTCTTCATTTTAACACAGAACAATTAACTGCAGTGCATTGAGTTGAAGTGCACCCTATCATCTAACTTGCCAACTCGTGCCTCACTGTTGTGGTTTAGGGCTGGACTGGCCACTAAATGCTGGACAGACTCTCTCTATTAAGCCCTCTCCCATCCCCAGAAGGGGAAGAGAAAGAGAATAAGGGAGAGACACAGGTTGGAAAATAGAACTAATTGATTTAATTAAACAATAATACTAATACTACAGGATAATAATGAAAATAGGAAAATAACAAAATATATACAGATATGTACAAATATATATATAAAACCAATATAAAATCCTTCCCCTACACCCCCCAATGACGATTACATCATCAGAGGCTCTGCAGAGCTGAGCACTAACAAAGTCCAAGACCAGACCCAGCAGCAGGTGGGAGCAGGATGCAGGAACTGGATTCAGGAACACATGAATCAGGATCGGAGGCAGATGAACTAGCAGGGTTCTGCTTGGACTTCAGCAATCACAGGGACAAGAAGAGTAACAGGAAGTGTTAGAGCAGGAGGGAAAGGGTGAGACCCTCATGGTTCCTCAGCTTTACACTGAGTATGATATATGTGGGATGGAATAACTAGTCGGTCAGTTTTGGATCATCTGTCCTGTCTGCTCCTCCCTACAGGTGTGGATACGGCACCCATGGTGAGACAGTGACCTTGCCATGTTTACCTAACATACAAGCATTACCACATGTAGAAGTGAACACTGTCTGGAAAAACATGCCGTTAGTTTTAGCAAGTAGAACCACTTAGAAGAGACTTAGCTGAAAAGTAAAATCACTAAATAGAAAATTAGTTTTATTCAACTCAAACCAGGACGCACACTTAATATGTTATAAGGGAAAAAAAAAGGGAGAAGAAAAGTGCTACTTCATATATAAGCAAAACACTGTATTTCGTGATATGGGCTAAGTGAGACAAAATACATCTTTCCCACTGCAGCAAGTATTAGCAGAGTAAGCACAGGAAAATCGTCAATTCTGACTGAGTTCCTTTAACAGTGCCTGCAACTAGCCCAGCAGATTAAAAGGGCACAGATAGGAGGGAAATGTTATCAGGTAGGGCTTCTGGGTACTAGGAGGATTCCAGGTTTTTCTAGAATGTCAGCAGTTTATACAGTTGTGCTTATTTCTTGTCTGATCTGATTTCTCGTCTGATCTGATTTCTCACAGAGGTATGGTCTATTTGGCATGGGACTAAGTCCAACCTCTTTACCCACAGCATGTCTGAGGCTCTTCAGTTGCAGAGGAGATATATTTTGGTTCATTTCCAGGGATTTTTTTACTGCTCTGTAGTTGATTGGTCTGCTTTACAAGGTGGAGTTCAAAATAGCCATATGTATAAGAAACTTCTTCTACATACAGAAGATGGGGACAGGAAATGCAGAAAACAAAATTGTCAAGGCAGAACTTATTAAAAATATATGTAAGAACAACTCCAGAGGAAACAAAATAAAGATGTCTGGGAAAGATATTACATATGGACAGTAGCTACATACATCCTTTTGGTGTGGGGAATGGAAAAACTTCTTTAAAAGTATGAATTGTTAGCCAGACCTAGAAACAAACAACAGTTTTAATGAATAATTTCATTAGTATTATTATTATTATTAACATTATTTTTTTCTCTAGGATGTCAAATTCATTGGATGGATAGATGAATTCTGGAAAACTAGACATCTTCTGAAATAAATAAAAAAATATTTGTGTGAGAAAATTTTAGTATGAAAAAATTATTCCAGTACAGAAGTATCCAACTGACTTGCAAAACTTCCACTACTTTCTATCTTCACTACTGAAAAAAACCCGTTATTTAATCTGAAACAGGTGGTAGAAAAACTCGCATTTTGGCAGCAGTTCTATGAGCATCATATCATACCCTAAAAATAGACAAAACTAACTGATTTAACCAAAACTAAAACTATCCTGCAGGTAGACAGACCTTCTCTTGAGTTCTATGGAACTACAAAATCCTCTGTATTTAATTATATTTTTTACATCACTGCTATCTTAGTTTCTTTTTCATCTTGTCTAAAAATACCAAATGTGTTTCTGTTTAGCAGCTTGATATAGTTTTACAACATCGCTATGCCAATATTGGTACAGCTTAGACATGTTAGTGAGATCCCCATGAAGACTGTCCCATTCATCCTCATGGGGTCCTTCAGCCTCTATTATTTCCTGTTCCTTCTCGTTATGGCACAGACTGCATGAAATCTTGAAAATGAAGGAAACAATAGTTCATCTGGGTGGGGAAATGTAATTAAGCATACTTTTGGAAGTAAAATAGATGAAAAAGAGAAGTTCATACGCTAAACATGGCCATGAAGCATAGATGAGACTGACCAAACCACCTATGGCTCTGTGAGTGAAGGAACTTTCTATAGGTTGTCTCCAACAGCACAGGGCAAAATAAAGTTCTTGGAGGTGTGGAAGCATGCAGAGACCATGTAGGTGGAATAATCCAATAAGCCAGCTAGAAACACTCGTGATGTGTTCCTGAGAGAAAGCCAACAGAGGAAGCTTTTGGGCAGTGAGGTAGCTGGAAAGAAGTTTCAGACGAAAAGCAAGAGTTTTCAAATTCTGTTCTTATTATAAGGCTGAAAAGACATTATGTACATTATTCATAAAATAAAAAATTTTGCAGCATGCACATCACTGACTCACTGAAATCATCAATTGATTTCCCTTAAAAACCCCTTCCAAGCTTTTCAAAGCTGGCCGGGGCTGTGCTTGGGAAAGACAGTGATATTAGCACAGCAGGGAGTGGGTTTGTTTCCAGTGTACCTGGCAGGCGTTTGTACAGACACACGATGACATCAGTCACAGCCGGGACCACACATGTACATTCACATGTAGATGGAAGTCTGTTGAACAGCAAATACATATGGTTTATACCCTTCTCCCTCTTAGTCAGGAAAGAATCCAGCTATTTTTAAGTCTGGATGTGCATATGGCCAAATATAATCATATTCCTTGTGTAAAGGAAGAAAAGGAGAGTCTTAAATCTTTTAACATGCTCTCCTTTCTGGCAGTTTTCCTTTCCCATTGTGCTTATTC
>NW_010187921.1:10730-13805 GCF_000695765.1 Mesitornis unicolor | reverse complement strand
TCTTTCCCTGGAAGACTGAAGGGCCCTCCAGGAACTTCTGTTCTTGATAAGCTTAGATTAACACCCACAAAGTCCCAAAGTTTATAAATTCACGTAAATTGTTGTGAAGTGGCCAGCTGGGACAGCCAGCTTGCACACATGCGGGTGGTGCACACCGCTCAGGTTGGTGAACCCTGCTTCGGTGGAGCAATCAGAGGACAATGCCTGTGAGAAGTAACAGACATTTGCGCCAGATTGCAAACAACCTTCAAGCTACTATTCACCCCCTACAAGAATTAAGCAGAAATGAAGAGTGAATAAATTCATAATTCTCACAGCTGTCTTGAAGCTAACTTCTAAAATAGAAGCTTTTCTAAAATAGGAAAAGTGGCTAAATCTTCTGCAAAAATTATTACCAATTGGCCATCTAGCTTTTGTTACCGTAGGAACCGTAACAAACACCTTGGAAACCATAATTCATTAATTTTTCAGGAGCAGCCAAGTGCATCATTCTCTGAAAAGGATATAAAGGAGGAAAACTTATATTTGTCAAAAGTTCTGGCTATTAGGGTGCACTTTCCTCACTTCTTTGTACAAAAGTAGTGGTAAAGCAGAAAGTAGCTGGATTGAGGAGGCAGTGACAGTCAGTCAACAAATAACTGCCTGTGGTTATGCTAATCTCATTACCGTACACGATTTTAAGCACCAAACGAAACCAAGAGACAGTTTCAACATAACCTTTCCTTCAACAGGACACAGTTGTACAATATGGAAATCCAGACTTTGCTTGTTTTTAGCTGTTTATTATTATTATTATTATTTATTTTTAGTACCATTGAAAAAGGGCAAGAGAGTGGTTTCTTTTTTATTAATCAAGTGGTTTCATACAGTGATATGGACTTTGTATTGGTCACAGAGCAGCTTGATTTGTATCTCTTCAGTTCCTCAGAGATTTTGAAAAAACAGTTGTGACACAAATATAATACAAATAGTGAAATTACCTGTTGATAAAACCTAAACTACTCTTAGGTTTTGGGATCGGTCAGGTGACATAGAGTAGACTAAAAAGAAGATCACATGGTGACCCACCTGCTGGATTCAGGACTGTTTCTTTTTGAGCTGCTTGCTCGTAGATTCATTACAGACAAGGTCCTTCAAGCTGAGCCCTGTACAGATGTTTTTGAAGCTTTTAAGAAAGCTCAGAAACCTTACAGACACAGTGACACTTCTGAGAGCCAGACATACATCATCATACTTCAAGCTGCATTTTGTTTGTGCTTCTCCCCACAACTTAATCTCTATGTAACTTCTGCTCTAATTTCTAACTCCTATGTTCCAGAAACTGAGTATCTTCATAACAGCTGTTATTGTTTCATTTTACTACAGTGTGGTTGCAGGTTTTAAATGCCATTATTATTTATAGGGAAATTACTTCAAATATTCTCTGTCTCTAAAAGTGCATTGATTTTGCCATTCTCTTCCTTCCACCAGTCCCTGTTGTTTAGCAGCTAACTGTTAAGAAATTTAATTTTCCACCAAGGTATTCTACTCCACAGACACTATAAATTAATGAACATTAGAAACTTTTTAGAACTGAGTCTGATTTTTCTTTTCTAAGCATTCTTAAGCTAGTCTTGTATTTTATTTGCCTGTACTTGTAGGTGGCTACTTTAATACATGGTACGCATACTGAAATGCGCTAGGTGAACATTCCTCCAAAAGAAATAAATTGGCAGCTACTGTTTCTACATTCAGGAGCCTAGTCTTTTTAATGTAAATTTAAGACTGCTGTCTTAGCAGAGCCATTCACCTCCAGAGAAGATGAATGGAGATGCACAGCATTAGGTGGCTGTGCAGTGAGTCAGGGGTTGTGTCAGCCCTGCAATTTGGGAACAGATCAATCGCCAGGCAAGGCTGCTCTGCCAGTCTCTGCCTTTGGCATCAGTGCATGCTGCTCAGTGTTTGCTCATGAGGCTGGAGCTCTCATATATCGCTCAACCTTTTGCCAGATGGATGTGCAACAGCTTCAACAGATTCCAGGGCAGAGCCATTACCCAAACACTGGCAGATTCAGCAGCTTCTCCAGCGAGTGGCAAGACTAATAAGACCAGCTGGCTGCTCTCACCCCAGCAGATCAGCAGCTTATGGGTTTATACACATCAGTTCATTGTCCTGCAGTACAAGTCTTCCTATTACAGAAAGCTATGCTGATATTTTTATGAAATTAAGCTATGGACTCTTCACATATCTCATTGTGATCTTTTACAGAGCAGATTTCTTAAAAGCTCATCCAGATCTGGGACAGTATCTATGTGATTGCAAATCATTCCATGTCTCTGTTAGTGAATATACCTCTAAGCCACGGACAGATATAGCCAGGACAGAAATGAAGCATATGACTAGCTGGAGCCCAGTGTCAGAATTGTATAACAGTCTATGAAATAGTGCCAGAGCAGGCTTTTAAAAGGTAAACAAAAATTGTGTAAAGTAGTGAAAAAAATAAAGAGTGACAAAACTAACCTTTAAACACAGAACTGAAAATCAAGTGCATGAGATACTACCAGCTGAGAAGCAAAGTCTTCCAACAAGATTGGGTTTTAATCATGTTAGTTCTTTAATTATAGTGCTGTGGAACAAAAGCTATAAAAACAACTTCTGCATTAGTAGTTACCCACTTCGAAATATTTCTCTTGAAGATCTTAGTGCAGCTCATGGCCCTTCATTTGGTCCTCTGTCACTTGGCAAAGTCAAGGTTGTTAAACAGCACCAGAGGTTTCATGTTCAGTGGGATCCTTTTGACTTTGTAGCCTCTTGACTTGCACTGACATGACACTCCTCCCATCACTCCCAAAGGCCTGAGTGATAGAAGAATTTTTTGTATGACAGTAGCATTTCTTGGAGGAAAGGGCCCCATGTTAACCTTTAAAATGTCAGTCTCAGTAGCCTAAGTGTCTTGTGGCTGATAGGAATTGAAAGCAATCACTAAAACCCTTCCTATGCACTAAGAACAAGGCTAGTGTAGTTTCCTTCCCCTGACAGTGCCCTTCTTTGCTCACTGAGGGAGGATGGGAGCTGGGCTTTCTGTGGGCAGAGTAC
>NW_010187921.1:0-10699 GCF_000695765.1 Mesitornis unicolor | reverse complement strand
TGCTGAAGAAAGTAGGGAGCAAGAAAAGAATTTAGACTGAATCACAGTTCATTTCCTGGCCAGCCTCTGGGGCAGTGCTCACACATGCTACTCTTTATTTAAAAGAGACTTCAACATTACATGTTAGTCCTTTAGTCAGAATGGCTAGATCACAGCCAAAAGTAGTATGAGATAATAACAGGTATCAAACCCTGCTTGTGGTTTCATAGTATCCGAACTCTGCCAGACTAGTTGGATTATGGGCAGTTTTAAGTTAATAAAACCAATTTGTTTAAAAAGAAATTACCCGTTTGGCTCTTGTTCCTCATCCAGTTGGTCTTATTTTTCCAGAAGGCAGAACACATCTGCATCCAATTAGTTTATTAGTTGGAGTGCCTGTGCACTGCTACATTATAGTTCCTGTGCATGACTTGAAAAAATATGTAGGATGTAAACTCTTCTCTCATCCTGTTGCAAATTGGGAGAGGCTTTAATGAAGCCACAGAACCCAGGGGGTGAGGAGAGAAAGAATGGGATGGTGAATACCAACAGCACTCAGCACAGCTCCTGGAGCTCAATTAGTTGTTGTTTTTTTTTAATTAAAGGTAGATTTTACACTTGATTTCTGACATATCGAAGTAAAAAAGATAATCTTGATTCATTTTAATAGAAGTTAGTTTAGGCCTCACATGATCATAAATAGAGCGCTGTTAGTAGAACAGAACAGTATATTGTGTTTGCCTTCTCTTCATCCCTCCTAATCCTGCTGTGGTAATCAGAGACACATAAATATCAATTAAAGATACACTTAATACAATTAAATGAATGCAACAAGCTACTTCAGTGATGGTTTGTCTTTAACCTTCTTATTTATTGTATAACCGCACCCTCTTTCCAAATGTCATGGCTAGCCTGTGAGCAGTTGTTGTAAGTGATCCGGACTGAAGGTGTTTGACAGGAGTCGGACATCCCATAACCATACTAAGGGATAAGCAGCATAATAGCAATGGAATTAAAGAGAGTTATAGGATGCAGTGAGCTTCAGGCTTCATAGCGTGTTTGAAACAGAGGAGATTAAAATGATAGTCCCCAGGGGTTTGGCGGAGGACAAGAAAGAGTTGGAGAGGGGGGCAGCTTCCTTGCGTGCCGTGGGCCTGCTGAGCCCACGAGATGAACTTCCTGCCCTTGCCTAGAGGGACATCAGTAAGCCAGGAGCTCTGTTATTAACAGGGTACATAAAGAAACTGGTGGAGCTGGCTGCAGCGAGTCAATCTGCTTGTACACCGGCGGGCCCTGTGTGCCTCTCAGGACTGGATGAGGTCTTGACAGAAATGCTATCCCCTCACCCTACTTCCCTCGTCCAGCCTCTCAGCTTGGTGATTCCCATTCAGTGTTTCTTTCTGGCACACTGCACTGCCCACCGCAAGATAAAGTAAAGATAAATAACTGTATAAGTCACGGTATAAACTATAGAGTTCAGTTGTTCCCTGATAGGCACTGCTTCTCCACGTGTGCTCAGGGAAGGGGGATGAGGGTTGGAGCCTTCATTCCTCCTCTGGTACACCCCTGTGTGCATCACACAGGCACAGAGCACTGGGAGGACAGTCCTTGACAGAGCATGGCAGCACAACTCACTTGGGGAAGCCTCAGGATGCTCAAAATTCACACACAGAGCACACAGGCTTTTGTCAGCAAAAGTCTAACAAAGGCAGCCACCTTCAGTGTGTGTCAAAAAGAAGCCAAATCTTTAGGATGCTCTAACTGAATTCTTGTGTCAGGCAAAGGCTGCATCAAAATTCAGATGTTGCATAAAGAATCTATCAAATTTCTTGGCTCTCAATGGTCGTGGAATGACTTGCTTTGTCAGGAATAAAAAAACATAGAGAGAATGCCCTGAATGGATGCAATTTCTAGGAATGCGGAGACTGAAACAATTAAACAACTTTACACTCTGTTCAGTCTGGATACACATGCTGACAACAGCTGGTGCTGCAAAACTTTGGGAGTAATTCAGACACATACACATAGGTGCTTTGTGCCATTTTAAACACTGTAGGGTATCCAAGAGTGATCATTCCACACTGAATCATTCCCTTGCTATTTTTAATATGTCTCAGTTAATACTGGTGAAGGAGGCCAGGAATGATATGGTTACAAGCCCAGTGCAGCTAAGCCATACATCATGGTCTAAAAATTCCTACCTTGCTCTAAATACGAAATCTAGCTCCTTCAGAAGTTATCATTGAAACCAGAAAAGCAATTCTTTCTTAAAAGCCCAGAAAGGAGGGGTGTTAGAGCATCTGTCCATAACAGATGAACCCCAGAAAGAGTAGATTTATGTGCTGCTCCACAGAAGACCAAGAGAAACACTGGGAAGCGCACAGCAGCATGGAGCAGCAGAGAGAAAAAGTGCAGGTATTTTTGAATGGAGATAAGTCTGAAGATGGTGATCTTTCTCTAGTAACTGTAAGAAGGCTTATAACAACAGGCTTAGGCTAAAAGGCCTGACTTTCAGATGGCTGACGATGTGCAAGAACTCTCCCACCACATGAGCACCACTGCACTTTAAGTTGAAGATAACAGAGAGGCCATACAGTTTTAATATTGTTCTTTTTTCCTTTCTCATTTTGAAGGAAGATGATGGGAAAAGCTCTAACTTTGACGGGCTCCAGTGTAAGGCAGCTGGACCAGCTGTGCTCCACAGAACACAGAGCATGTTCTCCAGGGCTGGCTTTCTGGAAAGCTACCACTGCAGGAAGCAGATCTCCATCAGGCTCCCTACCTCTGAATGGTTACTGAACACGAAAAATGAAACTGAAATCTTGTTCCTTTTGGTCAGATGAATTTCCTGATAGGTGTCAGGAAATGTCTGAAATGTAAAATAAACTGTTGTCCTTTCTTTTCTTACAGTTTTCATAAAGAGCTATAGCAGGCAAGGATATTTAAATATTTTTATAATTAATTTATTTTCTTTCTTTCAGTTCCCACAGGCCTCCACATAGAAACAGGGCCAAAAATTCAACCAAGTCTTCCTGTTCTTTACATGCCACCTGACATGCATTAAATTGTGTAAAGTAGCTCATGTTTAATTCCGTATCTAACTGAATTGTGCTAAGTGTTGGGTTATGCATGCCAGAGTCTATTAAACACAGTGGTTTGTTTCTTCCTAAATTAAGGCAGTCTGGGAAGATTGAATACAAGAAAAGTAAACTGATTCTTGTAACCCACTGTAGGCATTTCCACAGAAACCCACCTAACCTATTTCTCTGGATTCATCTAATGAATTCTAAAATTGCAAACAACCATTAAGGAAAACGGAGAAGAAAGTACATTGAAAATGAACAGCCAACAAATGAAATGGATGGAATAAAAGCCAAAACTAGTTTTTTGCAAGGTTAAAATAAAACTGTTCACTCGGTTCTCACTGTAAGAAAATGAAAGTTTGCCACACACATCCCAATCATGCCTATACGCATCTTGCCTGGAGTGGACAAGATGCAGGCCAAGGGGACAGAGAAGGATAAAGATGGCATGAGTCATGGCACTGAATCACAATGGGTGTTGTTAAGGTGCTTTACAGTTTTATCTCCTGAATCTAGATAAAATCTATCTTGGTTTTATTAATAAAAACACATAAGAAAAAAAATAAACAAACAAGTAAAATAATAATCCAGAATTTTATTTTATTCTGTGAAACTTTATTCTGGAATCTTCCTCCTTAATCATGGAAGACTGCATTCTGTTTTTAAAAACTGCTCAGCAGGACATTAATAGAAAATTGTACTTTGTAATTCTACATTTAAAATATAGTATCTTAAAATTATACCATCTTTTTGCTGATGAATCTTCCTCAAATTCAGAGGAATCAATCTAACAAGAAAGAATGGTTTTAATTATTTTTAATAGCACTGGAACATGTACATAGCTTTATTAAAGTGTATCAAGACTGTATTGAAATTCCCCATCCATAACAGTAAATTTAGGAAGTACAAACCAGAGGTTAAAAATAAGTTAAAAGTACCTGTATAGAAGACAGTTTTGTTTTCTTAGCATCAATGATTCTTCAAATATGAGCATTTTGCTATTACTTGAACCACCTGGAAAATGCATGAAATTAAAGAGCAAGATAACATATTGATTTTGTGGTTCAATGGTCCTTTGACGGAAAAATTGTTATGATAACGTACCACTGATGAAAACACGTACCCTTGGTGGAGAAAAAGGAAGGAAGGAAGGAAGGAAGGAAGGAAGGAAGGAAGGAAGGAAGGAAGGAAGGAAGGAAGGAAGGAAGGAAGGAAGGAAGGAAGGAAGGAAGGAAGGAAGGAAGGAAGGAAGGAAGGAAGGAAGGAAGGAAGGAAGGAAGGAAGGAAGGAAGGAAGGAAGGAAGGAAGGAAGGAAGGAAGGAAGGAAGGAAGGATTTTTTGCTCATTTTATTATCTCATTTTATTATTTCCAGGATCTATTCCTTTTCTAGTGACCAAATTTAAGAGCAGAATTAGAAATCTGCTTTTAAGTGAAAAATTTGGCTAACGTACCTAGATGCACAAAATGTTTGTAATCTTCCTACATATTCTGAGCTGCCTGGCTGCTCTCTAGAAAATGCTTTCGTTATTTGACTGTTTTATCTTTACCTATGGATACTCTAAGTGGTGGAGAGTTATTATATCCTGAAGAGAGGCTCTTTAGGAAGTGCAATTAAAATAACAGACACTGAGAGCTATTCTAGTTTTTAACCATGGGGGGATATTGTTCAAAACAGGGACACTTACAATAAAAAAAAATACAAAGAAACTTTTAAGATTAAATGCTCAGTGTTTATTTTCTTTCCTAGTGGCTACTGTATCTAATGGTAGAACATTCAAATAGACCATCCATACTGATCTACTCTTTAGCAGGGTGGCTACAATTATTGTTGCAATTGTTATCACTGTGGTTGTTATCAACAAGGATTATAATCCAACTCTATCTAACAAATGCAAGCACTAGAGAAGTTTGCAGTTATTTGCACATTTCCTGAATTTACTGATATTTGGCACAAAATAGAACTGAGCAAACTTTCTCTCATAGTCTAGTAATTACATCAGTCTCTTAGAAAACAAAAGGTATGACTTAAAATCATTGCTCTACAGAAGACTTGAATGTGAGTATCCAGGTGGATGATTTAAACACTGTAGCTGGGAGACTCAGTCCTGTCTCCTTCTTTCAGTGCTGAGTATAAGTAATGGGTTTAGTTGCCTATGCCGAATGCTTGGAAACCAGTCACCTGACTGTTATCCTGTGGCTCAGAGTTATCCAAGTATTTCTTAGAATTTGTTCTATTGGCAAGAAAGTTAAAAATCATAAAAATCCCCAGAGATTACCAAAGATGTCTGTTCTGCTTCTGGAATATTACAGACTGGCTCAGTTGGGCAAGTGGATGGCTTAGTTCTGGTGGCTTGTAGCAACATTAGGAATTTCACATTAAGTAGTTTATAGATACAGATGTAGATATGTATATGTACATATATACACACATATACTTGTATATACACATATATATGTGTTTATGCATCAGAAGAGGCAGCATTATTCACTTCTGATAATCTGCCTGGAGAGCATCCCCCCAGCATGCAGGTGTATTCTGTGCTTGCTTTAGATGCACAGTGTTCAAGCTAACTTTCCAGGACTACTTTAGTTATGCACCTTCTGTTCAGAGCAGGGAAGAGATAACTTCCATCCTATGAATCCTATGACATCCTAGATGTTCCTGCCCATGGTGGCGTTTTGGACAAGATGATCTTCAAAGGTCCTTTCCAACCCAAGCCATTCTCTGGTTAATTTTATCATTCAATTGTTATGTAGTCTGAACTGTGAGAATCAAAGCTAAGACAGAAAAATAAGGAAGGTTTCAATCTGCTGCCAAGTTGTTAAAGAAGTTGCCCAGATTTGGTGCATATTGAGTTCAAGCATTTTCTCCCTGTATTGAGTGTGATGGTGCTGCAGTGCTGCCTGATGCAGAATACCATATCTTAATGTCAAGTTATTCACTCCCAGTAGTCCTTCCTCCATATATGAGCTCTCTCTTACACTTCCAACACAGCCAGTTCTCCCAGGTGGATTAAATCTGGGTTGTTTGTTTCTTACTGGGGACACACTCTTCTCATATCAGGAACTGGAATCTCAAACTCAAGCTGGGGACTCCAGGAGTCAGCATGTTTGTCCATGGCAGCATAGAGGTGAAATTCTTTTTGTGGATCTAAAGTAAGATTTTCAAAGGTGAAAATGTTAATTCTTTATCTAGCTCCAGCTGAAAGTCTGCCTTTGAGATGTCCTGTTATGAAACTTTTTCCATTAACAAAAATAAAAATAACACATAAAAAGATTTTATTTCTAGTAGTAGCTTTGATATACTGAATATGTTTCTAGGCACTTTAGTCAGTAGAAAGCTATTTCCAGTGGTCTTATAAGTCTTAATTAAGTGACCATCAAGCCTAGAGCTGAGGGTTCCTAAACACCTTTAATCTTCTGCATAGTTTTATGGAATGCCACCACTTGAGTTCTAACAGCAAGGACCATTGTCAGGCTGACAGAAGAGTTTGACAGCAAAATGACAGTTCATCGCAGTTGCACAGTCTGCTTTCCACCCTGTTAATAGAAGACTTTTAGTCTTCTGAAGTGCTGGTATATAATGCAACTGTCCTATTGCTGAATATACCAGCAATTCTTCACTCATTTTCATGTATTTCAGTATTTCAGCAATATTTCAGCTAGTATTTTCCAGTGGGTTACTTGCACTGTAAACCACAGGTGTTCTATAATTTTATGTTCTATATGGGAAATGTTAGTCCCTACATGCCCATGTATGACCTTACTAACATATGTCCTTGCATGTCTTTGAGTTTTGCTGCAGAAAGCATTTTGCTTCTGAGTAAACAACCCAGGGAATTATGATAATGTTTACAGTTTCAGATGCCATTACAGTCAGTTTTCCACAGGAGCATAATGTCCCAAAAGATATTACTGTGTTTAAGATGATAATTTTTATGCTGCTTGTATATCGCTTTGTGGGATGATTGCTGCTAATAACAAACCAGTGTTTATTCTTAGCCTTTAGTGATTCTTCAAAAGCATCCAGGAAAAAGTCCAGGGAAGATTTGCCATTTTTGAGGCTGGTGCCTAAATCAAACCTTTTGTGGTGATCGTTCTTTCTTTTCTTACATATTCTTATTTCCAAAAACAGTTTAAGAGGCATCTTGTAGCTCTTTAAATGTACTCATTTATTCCAGCAAATGCCTAAGCTACTCAACAAACTCCAAAGCCTCTCATGTTTGCAATTATCCCTTCCATGACTTGTTTCAGCTAAGAAAGGGAGACACATAGGAAAAGGACATAATCTGTCATTCATCTGTCAATGCAAACAATGTGTGTATGTACAAGGAACTTTTAAATATATTAATCAGTGCAATCTTCAAAAGTGACCGGTAGAGTCATCTTGACAACAAAATTCTGAAACTGGTGTTTTACATTAAGAGATAACAATACTCTGCATTGATTTTCAATCCTGTGATCCACAACAAGCAGTGTTACTTAGAAGTTTACACATTTGAGCCTTTTACTCTTGCTTTCATATTTTTTAACTGGGAACCAGTTACCCTTTTGCAGGCCACTGGTTAACAGCTCCTCATTCAAACTGCTGCTGCTTTCTTATTTGTTGTTGTCTACTGGTACTGATTTGCTTTTGCTTTCATGGTAAGCCTTGTGTCTTTATCCATTATATATCGGCATTAGGATCCAATCCTATAGGAATTATGAAGTTTAGTGACAGATTTAGGAGAGTGCTTAACTCCTTGCCTAACTTTAAGCTCATTAGTTCTAAGCATTGAAGTGCTTAGGAGCAGACATATGTCCAAGAACTATACTGATTCTTGGTGATAATGCCTACAACACTTAGTGGTTAAGTTGACTACTCCAGGAGCTTTGCTTCATCGGGATTGTGGGAAAGAGCTGTAGTACAACAATGATAGATTTCTATTCTGGATTCTGCCCAAAGTTACCCTGGATAAGGTGTGATACATGTGTTTCCCCACCCTTTAAGAAGACCTAAGGTTATAAATAAATGCATATCATAGAATCATAGAATCATAGAATCATAGAATCATAGAATCATAGAATCATAAAATGCATTGGATTGGAAGGGACCTTTAAAGATCATCCAGTCCAAACCCCCTGCAGTAAGCAGGGACAATGTTACAAGATCAGATTGCTCAGGCCTGACCTCAAATATCTCCAGGGAGGGGTCATTCAGAGCTTCTCTGGGCAATATGTTCCAGTGACCTACCACCCTCATATTGAAGAACTTTTTCCTAATATCCAACCTAAATCTACCCTTTTCTAGTTTTAAACCATTATGTCTCATCCTATTGCTACATGCCTTTGTGAACAGTTCTTCCCACGCTTACTTATAGACACCTTGCAGGCATTAGAAGGTCACTATAAGGTCCCCCCGGAGCCTTCTCTTCTCCAGGCTGAACAACCCTGACAGTCTGTCTTCATAGGAGAGGCGCTCCAGCCTTTTGATCATCTTTGTGGCCCCCACATATATGTATGTGTATATATGTATATAATGTGTACATTATTTAGTATTTGTAATTAAATCAATAATATGTTTGATTAATCCTTTCTTGTATTGAGCAGAAGCAAATCTGATTAAAGTACCTCTGAGACTAAAATGTGTTGTTTCTTTTTTTCTGTTGTTTATTATCTATTATTGATAAAATCTATTTGTTTCATTCTAAAGTAAGGAATATCTGTAGATGATAAAGAATATTACAATTAAGGATGATAATTAGAACTGGCATTTTACTGTTCAAGCTGGCAGCAGAAATCTAAAGTGTGGTTATCACTAAGGAATTTAGCAGGAAGGAATGGATGCATCCACTTAGAAATACTTGAGGCCATTGAATACTTCAGTCAATCTTGAGTCACATACCAAATCTTGGAACATGATCTTTACACATTACAGCCAAAGTCACAGCTGAAGTTGATGCCACTCTGCTAGATAAAGGAGATGAAATTTCATTCATATTATTTTATTTAGTGAGATTTGCTTTTCAGGAATCTAATTCAAAAAGAAGTGGACATTTGAAGTATGTCCTTCTTTACCACCCTTGTTACTATAATTGCTGTAGATTAAATTAGAGCTCCAATCTTATCAAAACACTCCTAGCAGCTCCTGTTGTGATATGAACATTGAACAAAGTTACTACAGAATCACTGCATCTTGGCTGGAATATTAAAACTAAAGCTGTTCTTTCTGTCATGTGTGACCTTGATATTGAACAACGAAAATGTGTTAAATGACTGATCAGAATACCTGTGTGCTATCTCTTGACAATATATAAGGAACATAAAAGTATTTCTGTCTGTGTATAAAGTATTTTTTAACTACTTCTGGATCAGATGGCTAACATTTGTGCCAGAAGGTTTGTTACATCAGCACGGATATGGCTGACAATGAAAATGCAGTGCTAATAATTGTACAATGCTGGCCAAAATATTATTTAGAGATAGAAGCAAATAAAAAACTCTGCTTGTATCAGAGATAATGTGGTCAGCAGGAGTAGGGAAGTGATTGTTCCCCTGTACTAGGCACTGCTGAGGCTGCAGCTTGAATACTGTGTTCAGATTTTGGCTTCTCACTACAAGAAAGACATTGATGTGCTGGAACATGTCCAGAGAAAGGTAACAAAGCTGGTGAAGGGTCTGGAGAACAAGCCTTACAAGGAGTAGCTGAGGGACTGGGGTTGTTTAGCCTGGAGAAAAGGAGGCTCAGGGGACACCTTACCACACTTTACAACTACCTGAAAGGAGGTTGCAGCAAGGTGGGGGTTGGTCTCTTTTCTCCCAAATAACTAGGGATGGGACAAGAGGAAATGGTTTCAAGTTGCACCAGGGGAAGGCTAGGTTGGATATTAAGACAAATTTCTTCACTGAAAGGTTTGTCAAGCATTGGAAGAGGCTGCCCAGGGAATCACCATCCCAGGAGGTTTTTAAAAGACAGGTAGATGTGACTCTTAGGGACATGATTTCACAGAATCACAGAATCACAGCATATTAGGAGTCAGAAGGGACTTTGAAAGATCATCCAGTCCAACCCCACTGCCAGAGCAGGATCACCTAGACTAGGTCACACAGGAACATGTCCAGGTGGATCTTGAATGTCTCCAGAGAAGGAGACTCCATAAGCTCTCTGGGCATCCTGGTCCAGTGCTCCATAACCCTTACAGTAAAAAAGCTTTTCCTCATGTTCAGGTTGAGCCTCCTGTGCTCCAGCTTGCTCCCATTGCCCCTTGTCCTGTCACTGGACATCAAAGAGAAGAGCCTGGCTCCTTCCTCCTGACACTCACCCTTTACTAATTTATAAACATTAATGAGGTCACCCCTCAGTCTCCTCTGGTCCAAGCTAGAGACCTAGATCCCTCAGCCGCTCCTCGTAAGAGAGATGCTCCACTCCCTCAATCATCTTTGTGGCTCTGCGCTGGACTCTTTCAAGCAACTCCCTGTCCTTCTTGAACTGAGGGGCCCAGAACTGAACACAATATTCCAAATGTGGTCTCCCCAGGGCAGAGTAGAGGGGAAGTAAAACCTCTCTCGACCTACTGACCACACCCCTTCTAATACACCCCACGATGCTACTGGCCTTCTTGGCCTCAAAGGCACACTGCTGGCTCATGGTCATCCT
>NW_010187920.1:660-1419 GCF_000695765.1 Mesitornis unicolor | reverse complement strand
CAACTCCTGACATGCTGGGATTCTGTGACTCTGTGGAGGGGGTGACCCAGCACTAACTCTGAGCTTGGGTCTCTTTGCCAGCAGAATTGGCTGCATCAGCCCAAATTTTGCCACTTTTCCCATTCCAAATCCCCTGTGCAACTCACAGGGGTCCTGCAGCCTCATTGAACACTAAAGCATCCTCTAAAGTCCTCATCACAGAGGTTTCCTTGGGCTACAAAAACACTCACAGGGACAACTTTGAAGATGCTCCAGCTTGGAGAAGGAACCAGAGGTGCCCCACCTGATGCTGAGCACCCTGGGGCCAGGACGAAACAGGAGCACCCAAAATTTCGCCAAGCTGGACCCAAGCTGGTGTCTTCCCAAAGCAACGATCCTGGCCCATTGCCTCTCATAATTAAACTCTGTCTCCAGCAGTCATTTGTCGTCCTATTTTTAAGCCGGCTGGAGCTGCTGAACATCACATTCTGATGTTCTTGCTTCAAAATTTAATGACTTTTAAAATTTTCCAGAAGGCTGAGAAATGTAGCTCCGTGGTGTGCCTTCATCTCCTCCTTTCTGTTAGTTTGGGACATCTCCAGGCTTTTGTGTATTTTAAAAGAAGCTTGACCAAGCGACGGGCACCTGCAGCCAAAACTGACCCTTGGGAGTCGCACTTGGAGGAGCCAAAGTTGAGTTTATGCTGTTTTTATGCTTAATTGTGCTGTCTGAAAGGAGCTTGGCGAAGTTTGAAGGTTTCTTGCTGCTGGGAAGGGTTTC
>NW_010187920.1:0-617 GCF_000695765.1 Mesitornis unicolor | reverse complement strand
CCTTGCTGATTTTCCCCAAAAAGTTTATCAGGCTCTGGCAGGGGCTGCCCAGGGCAGTGGTGGAGTCCCCATCCCTGGAGGGGTTCAGAACCCGGGGAGATGAGGTGCTGAGGGCCACGGTTTGGTGATGGATGGGTTATGGTTGGTCTCGATGATTTTAAAGGGCTTTTCCAACCAAATGATTCTGTGTTTCTAGAAACAACATCAGAAACAAAACCTACCTAAGGCAAAGGAATAAAAATCATTCCCTGCCTTTCTCTCCCAGTTGATGTAGAGGATGGTGCAGCCCTGGCCCACCAGGAAAAGCTGAGAAAACTCTAATTTATAACTTCTGAAATAAGCAGGTGGGAAGAAACCCCACCTTTCAGAAGCCTTTTGACCATAGGCGAGGTACTCTTGGTATCTTTATCAGGGCACAGAGCACCCAAGGTAGCTCAGGAGCTAAAAACAGGCTCAGCTGGGAGAGCGGGAGCCCCGTCCCACCAGCATGGAGGGATTCGCTGGAGGAAACCCAAAGTGCTCAGCACCTCGTGGCCCTGAGCTCTCCGGTTCCTCCCTCCTTGCCCCGCTAAGATGGTCTGTCCTGTTTTATTATAGAACATATATCATATATCACA
>NW_010187919.1:0-52659 GCF_000695765.1 Mesitornis unicolor | reverse complement strand
CACGAGCACTATTAAATGAACAAACACAAATCAGTGGAGTAAGACATTTCTTACACCACAAAGAAATAAACCCTTTCAAAATTGACCTCACAAAATAACAACAATAACTCTCAGAGGGGATTAATTAAAAGAAGATCTAATTATTTTGTGCTAATAGAGTTGGAGACACTTACTCATCCACAGCTATTCTGCTGGATTCTAATATATTGAAAAAAGAGATCTTGGCACCTCGACCAAAAACATGGTTACAGAAATGACATAAAAATTTACTAAACCTTCACAACCTCATTTATACTATCTAGTTGTCTGACATGGATTTCAATTATCTTTCCAGTAGGGGGAATTAATTAATTCCACTCAGAAGCAGAACAGCTTGACATGCAGATACATATTTGATCACAGATTGATGTGAGCTCCCAAATCTGACAACATACAATTTAATCATGGGAATAATTCCCTTGTGAGGTAGATTTCTGAGTTTTACCCCTGTGGCTTATCACCTCTGGTTACAACAAGACTATCCTAACATTTTAAGGCTGAAAATCCAGACTGAAATTCTTTTCCATTAATTACATTGACCTCACAATTGTGATTGCATTGTGCACCTACAGATCCTTTTCTTTCAGAAGCCTACGAAACCTGCTGAGTAAAGCGATTTGAATTTTTTTAAACACCAGTACTCAGTGCTCAATTTAACCCAAAGATACAAAAATACACATGCAAAGATTACAGCAATAAAACCTGTATCTTTTCCTCTGCTTTGCCATTCACCTTTCTTTTCATTTCAGGTTGCCTCCATCTCTGACCGAGCACAGGCTCTTCCCTGCTCAATCCACCTATTCCTGCCAGGGCTCATGGGTACCTGCTGTCCACTTTCATGTTCTAGTCATGATCCTCAACCTATTTAGCATTCCCTCTAATCTTGGGGCCAGGCATGTGAAGGACAAACTTTGCCCTTATAGGCCTTCCTTCACTTAGTTTCCTCGACACTTTTGCTCTAAACTGAGCCTGGTCTTTTCCAGCTTTGTTTGTTGGTGGTTGTTCTGGGTTTTTTTTTTCCTGGCTATTCAACTCCCTGCATTCACACAAACATGTTAAAGTGATGAACTGAAGAGTACTGGCATTAAAAAAAGGCATCTTCCCTCACCTTGACTTTCATCTACAAAACATACTACACATAATTGTATAGCTGACATAGTGAGGAACCTTACTAATAAACAGCTACAGTTTAAGTTTAGATGTATGATTTGATCAATTTTTTTCAAATTTTTACCTACAACAATGTGAAAGAAACACGCTTGCAAGTATGTAACAGTCGATTCACTAGGCAAGGCAGTTTCCTACAGAGTAGACTCCTGCGTCCTGCTCTAATGATGATACAGATATTTATTTTCAATATTTAATTGATGCAAAGTAAGTAAACATGAAACATCATATGCCCTCTAAGACTGAAAGCAACTGTTTCCTAGCTCTTCTTCATTCTACAGTATTAATGCTGATATCAGTAACAGTGTTAGTCATCACAGATCAGAATTTTAGTTAGCATGAATCTCACAAAGCACAGTGGAGTTATACCAGTTTACATGAGCACATGTGTTTTCTGATGCATTTTGGTATAATGGCATGAAGAAACAAAAATCAGTGCTTTCAAGGTGAAGACCATCTGCACTGATTTTTTTTTAGTTCAGCATATATTCAAATTTTCATTGCAAAGTCGTTGAACAACTTCAATTACGAAGACAGGTAAGAAGAGTTGTTTAGAAACGCATGAATACTTTATGCATTTAATAAACATACATCGATCAACAGTTCATGAAAAATATTTTAGTTTTTTTACCAATGAAGCACAATTCATGCTTCAAAAGCACTTAATTCATTTGCAATGCTCTCCAGCAATGTTTCAGTCCTGAAAATACATAAAATATTGAATTGTATTGGTGTGAGATAGTAAATCCTTTAGTATACCTTCTTTTCACTACAGGCCTAGCTGACAAAGAATTCAAGATGGACTTCCTTGAAAACCCCCAGCATGAGCAGCGCTACACTGGTGTCCCACAGAGCCAAAGAAGCAGGCAGCTGAGTCAAGTGACTTGTGTCAGCAGGGTGGGACGCTGGGACTCGTGAGACAGAACAGCTCTCCCACACAGAAGGGTTCATTATACAAGCATTTCTCAAACAACACAAATAACAAGCTGTCTCTTACTATATCCACATCTACATATCCACCTTACTGGAACCTGTGACTTAGCACGAAACTTCATTGAGAATAACCTTTCCTTTCCTCACCACTCTTCTTGTCACACACCAAGAATTGATTTGATCTGGACAGCTGGTCTCTGTTGCAATGCTGAGGCTTTTTTCAGCAATGTAGTCTCTTCCAAGCTCCAAATTATAAATGGCATACATGGCAAAATGATTTTGAAACACCATGAAATATTTCAAGAGAAAAATACATAATCTGTAAAAAAAAAAAATTATTTTGCAATCCTTTTATGCACACTTCATTTAACTCCACCAGATTTGTACTAGCAGAAGGCTTAAAAATTGTCTTATACTACCAATTTTAGGTGTCTTATAAAGCAATCCAAATTTTCCTTTCTTTGATGGTGGTGGAATAAATGCTATCTTAAGCACCACTGTGTTTTTCAGTTGCAGCCCTTGTAACACTGTGAATTTAATACACATTAGGTCTATGTCTACTTTGGGAATGTTAATTACTCTTTCTTCGGATTTGCTCCAATGTTGTCTTGTGATGAATAAGGCAGTTTTTGAGTCGCCTCTCTGAATCCTGTCAGCCCTTCCAAATCCCACGTTTGCAAAACTGCGGCACTTTTCCAAACCTTATTGTCTCATAAATCTTACTTAAACAGAAAAATCTTTAATAAGTATTTTGTGGACCTACATCAGTGAGAACATGGAAACTTTTCTTTTATAAACAGGATTATAAGAACTCCATAAAAGTCAGTTAGGAGGTTTTTCAGGCCTTTTAGAGATTTTGAGTTTTTAAACAAATTTAGATAAATATATCATGATAATCCTATTCACAACGCCTATAGAATCTCTACTTATTAGACTTGTCATTGCATTTAACTAGCTGCTCACAATTACTAAAAAGATAAACAAACACTGTTGTAAGATGGATTCATGGCAGTACGTTCTCTGTATTAATAAGAAAGGTCCCTGCAATTCCTCTAGTGTTGGATTAGACTGTATAATTACGTGATTTGCCAAGTCATTTACAGTATCCTCCTATAGAACTGAACTGCTTTTACCTAGCTGCTAGATTTAGCTATCATTCTAAAACTTAAAATAAGATTTTGAAGTAATCACAGTAAACCAATATGCTACAGTTGTTCTCCTAAAGTCACATGTTCTATACAACGTTCAGATTTGACATAATCTCAGTATTTGACATTTATGTTCATGTTTAATCCTATACGCATTCATAACACTTAACACCATAAACAAAAGCACAAGAACTTCCTCAGACCTTTCAATAGATCCCAGAAAGAAAAAAACAAGCAGCTATTGGGTGAAGTTTATAAAGTTATAAGGTAAAATTTATCAAATAGGCTGTGAGTATGGATCTTTTTCTCAACCAAAATTTCACAGAAAATTATATAGTATCAGAAAAGATTTTGGGTTTGAATAATTGGCATTTTCTGAAGAAAAGCAAGCCCATATTTTGTCAAAAACCTCTTATCAGTAGAGTACAGAACAGTGGAAAAATTTTACAGTGCCTGCTTTTTTCTGTGTGTTCACAGTAGTACATGACAGAACAGCTTTATGTCTTCAGCAGTTGATTCTCACATGCATCAGCCTCTGGGCCATCTGATAAGGATTGTTCTGCTTCTATAAATCAGTAAGTACATTAGACCTCTGTTTAGCTGACGTAAGTATATACCAGCCAATTCTTGAATGTCTGTCTTATCAGGGGAACTCTCAGCAGCCCAATGGTAAAAAACAGTCTGGTCCTAGTTCCTAGTCTCAGTGATTTTATAATCCAGTTCAGTCACTGCCACTCAGGCTAGGACACCAGCATGGAATAAGGAGTGTATTAACTAATGTTTTTTTAGTTTCTTCATGTGCATTCTTAAGGCTATTGACTCATCTTTTCAGAGAGGTGCAGGCAGTAAAGCACTGACAGAGAAGGAGGAACAGAAATCATATATGTAAATATTCATAAAGAAAATAAATGAAGCTATTAAATTTACTCTTGTAGCTAATCAATAAATTACTATTATAAATTATTATTATAAATTATTATCAACACCATTTTAAACCACTGCAGATATGTTTTCAGCTCCAACAAAGGGTGACAAATTCTGTATTTTAAGCTCAGACCACCTACTAAGAGCTATTTGCACGCAAATATGCTTATTGTAACTAATATCTAAGCTAGCTCCACTTCCAACAGAGCAGGAATAATTATCCACTTCTATCAATAGATTCAAAGTTATAATCTTGTGATCCAATTGACTCTATGGAGCCCACTAGATTGAACACATAATTGTCATCTCTCTAGAACAGGAGAGATGTCTTGTGCAGACTTATGTCCTGTGCAAAAGTACCTGATCTAAAGATTGGCTCACCCCAACAGGTTTGGATTTCTCTGTTCTATACCTCTTGCCAGGAAGTGCAATAAATATTAATTATATGTAGCAGGTTTTGATCCCAAACTACCAATGTATGTTTAGAAGACAAATTTTATAGACTGGATTATTAGATGGATTTAAAAAGTTAAAGATTCCAGAGAAGTGAACTATATTGGATCTACTATACAAAAATTTTAGAAGTTCCTGAAGGCAGAATGTAGATTTTTGTTCCTGTTTTGTTCAGTTATTTTTGACAGATTGATAGAAAATTTCAGCTTCAGTTCTTTGTCTCTAGAGAGACACACATCAACTGAAAATATCTATAAATGTCAGAAAGAAACACTGTATTAAATTGCTTGAAGAATCATAACTGGCATAATGCCAAAAGATCCCTTAAACTTCAACCTGCCTATCACTACAGATAGGTGACCATCAGTATCAGCTGGAGAGGTCATGTAGCTGAAAATGTCTGAGACCTGTCCAAGCAAAAAAAATGAGGGAGAACTGCTGCCACAGTAAATGAATAATTTTCATCTCTTTTTTTTTGAGATGTATTTCTACATACCACTGCAAAGGAAGTACTTCCGAAGAATTGCATATACCTGGTGCACTGGAGGAAGTGGCTTCCTCCCGTGGCCCAACAAACAGTGCCAGCACACGCTTTGCTGCCTGCATGCTTTCTCAAGCTAGGTCAAAGGAAGGGAGCCAACCTACAAAGCAATCCAGTCTGTCTTCAGGTTTGAGGTTTGGCATAAGTTTCATGTTAAAATTTCAATTATTAAGAAAATCTTAAATTGCACTTAAAAAAAGTATTAGCAAAATGGGTAATCAACCTTGGTTAAGGAAAGAAAAGAAACCTAAAAGCAGCATTCATAATAGAACTGTAACATACCACAACGACCTTCTCAATTCCCTTCTCAAGCAAGGAAATGTTTAAGTAATAACAGAAATGTCTCTCTTATACTGATTTTGCTCTAAATCCTCAGCATTTAAAGCCATGCAGCCAGTTTGATCTGCAATATTTGTATGTTTGAAAGGTATCTTGCTGGGAATGCTTTATGTCTGCTTTTCTGTCTTGTTCTCTGAAACAGAAGAAAAAGCAATATACGTGCATAACTAGAAAGAGGATTAAAAGCCAATTAATTGTACACAGAATACACCAAAAGAGACAGATTTTCTATTTCCACCACTCAAAACAACATATAAACCTTTTTTAAAAAGCCAGTGCATATAAATAATGTAGCTGCTTAGGTCATCTGCGAAGTTTTCTATATAGTAAAGACTTGAATTATGGTTTCCTGTTCCATTATTTGTTGTCTTTGCTCACTACCCAGGTGCATGGAAAAGTTTTCAAAGTAATGTTTATCACTGAAAAAAGAAAATTCTTGATAGCTACACTGGCTAGTTTCTTTAGCAGGAAGAAGTGGATTTGCTTAATGTTGTTCTGGCACACGAAATATAAATCTGATCTCAGAGAGAGATGCTCTATAATCTAGCTTTTGCTTCTTTCACAAATTCACTGCCAGAATTGACAGAAGATTTTACAGGCCCTAAAGCACAAAGCCTTCTGTGTAAATATACATGTTCATTTCTAGTTATTATCTCTAAATTTGCATGGCTTTGCTCCTTTAAAATTGGAAACAAGACAAAATTTGAATGGTCTGACATTTATCAAAGTTCACATCAGGAACAGCTGCTGCATAGCCAGAACTGCAGACTGGAGACCTCAGTCACGTACATTTTACCCACAACAGTAAGCAATTATGCCTATAAGCAGTTCCATCAGTATCAAGAGGGAGATGATGTAAGTACAGATCTGTACAACTTGGCCTCAGAACAAAACAAAAACAAAATCAGGAACTTAATTTCTGATCATTCATCATATACATTAAATATACATTATGCCCAGAAATGGGAGGCTCAAATCAGTAATCTAAGACAAGCATCGTGCGCCATTGGAGATGCCCTGGAGTATCTCACCTGGTCCCCAGCTGCTGCTCCAGAAGAGCGCAGGTGTCCTGCAGGTCCTGTGTCATATCTGCCAGCCCTGGGTGGATGTCTCAGGCACCCTTACGTGTCTCAAATGGCACTAGATGTCTGCATTTGAGCGACTGATGCAAGTCTAGGCTGTCATTTCTTTACAGGTTAAGCAGAGATACACTCCTTCAGACAGAAGATATTCAGTTCAGAAATCACTGAAATCTACTTAAAGATAAACGGGAGAAGAGTTACATTTCTTCAGAGACAGAGAGTGTGTGGGATGGTGCTACTGCTGCAGTATGACATAAAAAGCCTGGTCTCGTACATGTGTTGTGAGGAGAACAGAAAAAAAAGAAAGAAAAAGCCAGAGAAACAGAGACAGAGAAAGTGAATACATTCTGTAGTCTTCTGAGATGTTGGGTGCACAACTGTCCCTCATTTTGTATAATTTTTAACCTTTAGTGATTGATTATAACCTGGTTTAATAAAGGAGGCCTTCTCATTTACTACTGTGCCGTTTTACCTTGCTTCTCAGTGAAGTGTGATGTCCAGGTAACATGCATAGGAAAGCAGCATACATTCTTAACACCAAAATCCTTTCACACCACCAGCATTAGTATTAAAGAAGCACAGATTAAATCTGCCTTTGCTGCTGGGCAAATAATATGCTTACCATAATGAAAATGGGACCAAACTCATCAGATAAAATGTATGGTAATTTTTTTGTTGTTCTCTCTTGAGATCAACTATGCTCTGTAGTACCAGCTGGGACTCTATGCTTTTAATCCAATTTATTAGTTACTAAGTCTGACTACCAGGTTACCCAGGGAATATGCAAGTTCTCTAGTGTAAGCATCTCCCCCCTCCCTTTCCTGTCTCCCAGTACTAAATCTTCCCAGTCAACCCCTCTTACCTCTCCAAACTGAGAACACACGCTGTGGTTCCCTGGGGAGAGGCTGGCTGAGATTTTTTCTCAGCCAGCAGTGTGAGATGGTACCTGACCCCGAGGAACAGGACTGACATTGCTGCTCACCACAAATGAAGTTGGAATTCAGTCTCTCATCTGTCCTTCTCATAGTGTCAGCTCATTTGACCTTAAAATCCCTCCAAATCACACACAGGTATTTTTATGTGAGGACAGGAAAGGAATTAAAGGACAAAGTTGTTTAAAAGTTATGGTTATCTTAAAGACAATCTTCAGAAACAGGCTAATAATAAAAAAAAGCTTTAAAAAAAAAAAGCTTACCTTAGTCAAAATTATTCAACTTTACCTATTCAAAAAAACCCAAACAAACCACAACAATTTAAAAATACAGTTTATCAAGTTCAATCACACTTTTTAGGCGCTATGATTGTATATGAAGTCTAAAACTTATTTAATTTACAAAACAAGAATATTTTTAGGGTTCAAATTGTACAAGTAAGATGGATACAGGACACTAGAGACATATATTTTTATGTCAAGCTAACACTTAGAGTTGAAGAGGAATCAGTGGCTGACAAGAAACAACTGAATGATTGTCTAAACGGATAATCACCAGAATATCCTGGCTGGATTTAGTAAATCTGTTTGTTATGCATTCCCACTCTAACTATGACCACAATGTGTTCAAAAAGTTCATCTGACAGGAGGTACATGTTTTAGCTTTTCTTATCTCTGCTGTTTCATTTATGCAAAATTATAGACTATAATTTATACACATACTTTATACCACAGAACAATAAGAGGAATTTATTAAAACAAGCAAAGTAACATTCCTAGATAGATTCTGTATGTAGAAGTTACAGCCACCTCAACAGTCTCTCTGATATTTGCCATGATCATGGTAAAAATACCATCCTTAAAGTGATGATCAATAAGAGTTACAACTGTTCTGTTTCATGAAGTCCTGAAAACCATTAGAAATGCATGAATACAATTGTGCAGGCATGAATGAACTCATGGCCACTATACACAATAGCCTGATACATAAACTTTTAGTAACTTTTTCTTTAAACAAACCCAAACCCAACAGAATCTGTTAATGCAATGCCATTTTATCTACTACAAACTAGAAAATGAGTGAGTTCAGGCTGTGGAAAACATCTGTGGTATGTATGCAAGTAATAAGTAGCTTTATATGTTCAAATTCAGACTTCTTTTTTTTTTTGAGCTTCTCATCAAAGAATACAGCAGTTCTTTTTACCTCTATTCACTCAACACTGTAAAAAGTGAGATACAACCATCTTACGCTGCTTTAGAGAGCTTCCAGCTTTAGAAGTTATCTGACTTTGCTTCTGGCCTATGACACTTCTATTGCTGTATAGAATAAGTTTTTTCCTAAAAAGTCACTATAAAAGTAATATAAATAAATACATCCTTCTGTCTTTATAGAACCTATTCCACTAAAATTGTTTTGTGGAATTGCTTGTTTTGTTTTTTAGGAAACCATCAAAACATATAAAGGGTCTGTAAGACAAAGCAAAGTATCAGTCTGGCAAAAATTCAGACACCTGCTTCAGCTCTTTTAAGATCCCAGGGATCTTCTCATACTTCTTTCTCACTTAAAGACACCAGAAATGCCACTGGCCCCACACAGCACAACATCTGGGGTAGCTGCATAGCAGAGACCTGAACACAGCTGTCCCAGTGCTGAGACAAAATGAAGTTTATCCTCCGCTTGTCAGAACATGAATTGGCTCTGCTGCAAATCTGTAACAGTAATATTTACAGTTTTCCAAGGGAAAGAAGTTCTATTTGTTAAATCATAAAGCCTCATTTGTGAACAATGGAAAATACTACTAAACTGTACTTTTCAAATAGCACCAGCTATTTTGCTGCAGAATTGCACAGCATACCATATCAAGTCACTGGAGACTAAAATAAAATCTTCCCAGAAACCCAAGTGGCCTATAATACTAATTTTAAGCTATTCCAAGGAAATGGTTTTATCTAAATTTGGCTATTAATTCTTATAGTCAAACTGATTTTGATAAAGGTTCTATGTTTGGAGTAAACAACATGGAACATTGTTTTCTTTGTTCACCACATGAGCTGTATCTCTCTGAATGCCAGCTGAAAAGTAGAGCTAAAGGTTAAGAGGATATTCTTTTCTTCACTTGCGATTCTGCCTTAGCATCAAACTCCCAATAATTATACAAAGGCTTCTTAGCCAGTCAGTGACCTCTGAAGAAGATACTCCATAGCACTGTCTCTGCATGTGTTTCTAGAGGTTAGAAAGTAATTTGTCAGCTATAAGTCCACACCTTCAGTTGTACAAAATACTTCTGAGTTCTCGTTCGTCAGAAAGTCCAAAGAAGATCAAAGTTGTTATCCTTTTTTTCAGGGACCATCCATCAGTCTGGCACATTCATTTTTTTATATCTTTGCTTATGTACTTGATGCAACTGGTGCATCACCAGAGGAATATAATAGTAGTAAAGCTGTATGAAAGTTCCCAGCTCCCTGACCGTTCCTAACTATTTTCTATAGAGAACCTGAAAAGATGACAGTCTCATCCTGCTATTCCCTGAGGCAGGAGTAACCACCACCGTTTAATTAATAGTTACCTCCCCTACCACTTCTTACATACTTTCTGCTAAGACATGCATTTATTCATTTGCTGTGATAGAGCCTGTTGGATTGCCTAGAAAACTGTTACATTCAGTGTACACTGGGACAGAGCAGCCACAAAGGCCTGAAAGTCCTGAAGTCTCATGAGTCCTGACAGAGGAATTCCCTTCAAGGTCAGGGACACTCATGTCTTGCACATTCCCCAGACAGAAGAATTTCTTCACAGGAAGGTAAAACACAAAAAATTATGCTGGGAACACTCACATAGAAAACATATGTTATGTGAAAGTAACCATTTTGTGGAAATCTTTCATAAAAAAAGAAACCTAACAATCGTTAAATGGCTTGAAAGAAATACTTTCAGAAGAAATCTGCAGTCAATTTGTCATAATTGATCATTTAGAACTACAGAATCAACAAAGAGCTATTCGATCTTCTTTTATAACCTGCATATTCTGCTCTGCCATTACCCTAACTATGCCACCTCGGAAAGAGTTGCTCTAATGTCAATAAAATCTAAAAAGCTGTTTAAAGTTAGTCACATCTGAAAAGATTACTAAAAACTCTACCGAGTCCTACCAATTTCTCATTCTTGATTAAAGAAATTTACATGTTGAATATTTATTTGGCTTCTACATTCAGTCTTGAGCAAAAAGCGGCAATTCATATAAATGTAGTAATGAGTGGTTCTTCACATTTTATAATGAATAAATGGTTAAGATTTCTACACAGCATAGATAGAACCAGTAGGCTATCTAAATTTCCTAATCTGTTTTCCTTTTAATTGTTGAAAAAATAAAAAAAAAATCTCATAAAAGTGTCTAAAACCAAAGGCATCTTGTTTGGAAACTGACCTAGGAGCAAATTATGTTTAAACTTGTTTACTGAAGAGCTGTTTTAATTTTTATCATTGTGACAATGCACTTTATTTCTTGTGTGTTAACTTCATTTTTGTCAAGACAGTTTATTTGTTTAGGAAGTAGCTGTACGAAGATGTTAAGATATAGAGTGGAAGAGACTAGTAGTGTAGGGTTGCATTTAGTAGAATAGATTATATTTTCATAGCACTTTCTATCCAAGGGTATTGTGACATTTTATAAACAAGCTGAGACTTACACACCAAATTTTATCTGTGTTGTACAAATAGGGATACTGAGGAACATGAGACGATAGGTGCCAGGGGTCACGGGAAATAGGACACAGTTCTCTTGGCTCACAGGCTTATTCTTGCCACTCTGTGCTCTGTGTTTATCCCATATGCTGAAAAACCAGCAGGGAATTAGCTACATTGCCCAAAACTACAGTCTCAAGGTGCCAAAGTGACTGACTACTGAAAACTATCTGTCTGGTCAAACCTAACTTATAAATGAAGTTCAAAATGTTTCCTATAAGCTCCAGTCCTGATGTTTGCCTTCCAGTCTTTAAACCGCCTTTTTGCCATACTCTGATAAGTTATCTCTGTTTTGATTAACATGTTCATACTACTCTCTAGCTTAAAAAAGTAATAATGGTTTCAGAGGAGCAGATTGTGTTAAACCTATCAGATGGTTAAATATGAATGAAGAGCTAACTTAAAATGCTACATTTCATTGTATTTGAAAAAAAAAAACGGTTACATAATTTACTTTTTTTTTTCCCTTAATGAATAGTACAGGCAAATGACAGAAAACTATATTGTATCTGCTACAATACAGTAGATCCATAATAGTTGCAGGTAACTGACACATTCACTGAAGAAACTACAACACTAATGTTAATTATGAAAAATTGAGGAAAAAGGTTGCAGTTTTGAGTAAAGTACTTTATTATAATAATCATTCACTCCAAAGGGAGTTATGAGATGCCCATTTCTTGTAATTAAGTCAAGGATCAATGAATATAGAAAGTGCATCAACTTGCAAAAAAAAAAAAAGAAATTGTAATTTTTATTTGAATTTTACTGTTCTATCTTTTCTTTAAAATGCAGCAGCTCAGGCAGACCAAGACAGACAAATTTATTACTCAATGCAAAGGAAATGGAAGGATATCAAGTGTACATGGCAACAATACTATTGGAAACTATAGTATATATTAATTGAATATATTTATAATATTGGGGAAAAAATAGCCACATATAACCATTGATCTGTCATAACTCTGTGAAGTCAATCTTTTCACTATAAGAAAATTACCCTTATTATCTTTCCTAAATCTTAAAGACAGATAATTCTAGAGTGCCAGAAACCATAATCAGTCTGACAAAGGAGTATTGATTTTCAGATGCATCATGTTCAAAGTGATCACGACGTGATCACAAAGGTTCTCAACCAATTCATGGAACTAACGATCAATTTCCAGTATTGTAAAATACAAATTATACTCACAAAAGTTGGGGTCATTTTAATATAGGTGCACATACAGAGCTAGTGACTGGAGACCAGCCCTGTATCCAAGTGACGTTTAGCTGCATAACTCAGTGCTGCTATTTGTTACCAAACTTTTTTTGCTAGTAAATAAGCAAGCCCAACAGGAATTTTTTTAAGCTACAAATTTATAAGTTCATTTTATAAGTGGTATGCTGAAAAACACAATAATGCTTCATGTTTCCTTTTTTTTCAAACCACGTGAGAATAAATGTCTGATACTTTCAAAGTTCTTGCACAGGATGAGATAAATACTTCAGTATCACTAAATGACATGTATCCTAATTTTTTTAAACTCCCTTTCTAAATTTGTCTCTGTTACACAATGATTGAATTCCCGTCGCCAGTTCTACTGCTTCTTAGCAAACAGCAATACTAGGGCACAGTTTCAGCCTTTTATTTATTAAGTACTTAAACAGGTTGCCATATTTTGGGTTAGATGTCCAGAGATGTATCAATGGCAAGATTTGCTTTCATAATGTAATAAGCAATGTTGTTACGCAGAAATAAAATTGCTTTGAAAGCCACTGGGAGAGAGGCTGCATGAAATATTACAAAATTTCTGAGAAAGAGCTGGTTTGCCATCAAACAGGGCAAATAGCTCTGCAGCAAAGAATGAATGGATGGTGTTTCTTAAGTGCAATATTTACAGTATATGCAATTATTTACTACTAACCTCAAGAGCATTCTCAAGACATGCTTTTAAAATCATGTAATTTTCTTTTAGCATTTAGAGGCCAATGATAGGAACCCTACTAAAAGGTACTGATGAAGAAATTGATTATTTATCTGCATTTTTCTTTGGAAAATTCTCCACAATTTATTGCTCTCAAATCTTGTCCCCATCTATAAATAAATCCCACAGAACCAAACAGAAATATCTATCTTATTTCACTATGATCTTGAAAACTTTTTGTACCTAAAATATTATATTTTTCAGCTCAGCTAAGAACTCCTGTGAGGATTGCTTGTCCAAAATTCCCATCTGCATGGCAGACGGGTAAAACTCCACCCACAAGCAATGGTAAAGGCATATGAAGACACCTGTGGAAGAAGTAGTTTCCTGAAACTGTCAGAAATCCCCCACATGCCTAAGGAGGAATAGACAAAACACTTATAAGCAGATGCCTCTTTCCTTATTTTCTCTAATTCAGTCTGCCCAGATGCTGAACACATTTTTCCTGCTGTGTCAGAGGTGCATATTACTTGACAGAGACGATCAAATGCTTGATTACCAAATGTACAATTTAAATTCATAACTGTTTTTTTCTGATGTGTAAATCGGATCAGTTATCAGCAAAGAAAAGACAGAACAAGTCCTTCAATCAGCAGGCTATTTAAGAATGTCTGGAACTCTATGGTCAAGACCAGCCCATTTAAATCTGCAGCCTACTTCCACGTTTAAACTTCACAGATTTGGTGTCCAAACAGATAGCTTAGCTCTCCTAACTTGTCCACTTGCAAAAAATTTTGCAGCTCCTTTTGCTCAAGCCAAATAATGATCACCAACTCTTTCCAGTCTGCTTCTTCCCCCCATGATATTTTTCAAGCCAAGTTATCACATGGATTTTCTTGGTTACTTTCTGAAGACCTCTGCAAAGGGAGAGCACAGAATCTCACCAGCTGCTGAGCATAGGCTGCAATGCACACTCCAGCACAAAGGCGGATCTGGTGACACGTCAGGAGATCTTTACAGAAAAAATTCTCTGCCTGCCCATTTCCATATTATTAGTATACCTCTGCCCTCACACTAGATCTCCAAACAAAAGGATATACATAACCGTGTGACTTGACACCTGAAGGCCCTAATTTTGAGAGTTACCCAATAAAAATCAATGATGATTGCTATTTTGAATCCCTCTCTGAACTGTAAAAATATCACGCTGTAACCACACAACATTGGAATGGATTATTCAGAATATGGTAGGGGAACTACACGCAGATTGTTAAATACCTCTAGTTTCTCCAGTCTTTTTGTACAACTTAAGGTTCTGGAGGATTTATTTCAAAAATTTCAATACTGCAGTGTTAAAACTTCATTGATTTATGCTTTATGGTGCAATAGCATTTGCCTAATTGTGGGTTTTTTCATTACTACAGAAGAAATAGCCAAGCTTTCTTGACACAATGTTACATTATTTTCCAGAAAGAGAACGATTGTACCTCCCCGAGATGTTCATGCACCAGAATTCTGTAACCATGACATATTATTCTCTTCAATAAGCATGTTTCAGGGCAACATATCAGCTAATGTGTATTATTCATCGTGAAACAGGTGATAAAGTCAGCATTATTTAGTTAATGCTAGATTTTTTTTAAACAAGACTAAATTACATTATTATCTCCAACCTTAGAGACTAAGGATAAAATCCTCCTCCAAAACTCTGCTAAATAGTACCCTGAAAAAATCTGATCCAAGTGGGCCCTGCTTTGGGGGTCAGGGTAGAGAAGACTTCCAGAGATCCCTTCCAACCTAAATTATTCTACAATTCTATGATCTGCAACACAGTAAAGGCCATCCAAAAACTCCTTCTTCATGACTATCAGATCAGTTGCAAAATTGTCCTTTCTCACACCGTAAAGTTACTTTCACTGGGGGAAAATCATTACAAGAAGCTATAATAACTAGAATAAGCTTGGGATCATGAAAAAGAAGATATGAAGCAGCTGCTTATCTACTTAATTGAATGAAGTTAAAGTAGTCTTTGCTACTGATAACTAAAAGAGTATGAGTTAATTATGAGTTACTAAACACAGGGGAACTTTAATCACCCTGTGGTTCTTACTGGTTTCTGCAGTCTTTAAAGGAAAACGTATGAAGTTTGCCCATCTGATTATACTGCTGGTTAAATGCCTTGGGTCTTTATTAGTTCTAGATGTTAAATAAAACATATCTTCATAACTCAAGCACCACTGGTCTCTTCCCTTTCTTTTTTTCCTTTCTTCAGCCTTTGTAGTGGAATCTTATTAGTTTATGAGCTTATTAGTTAAAATAATCTTATTAGTTATATATAATCTTATTAGTTAATGAGCAAAAACTGACATCATATGGTTTTGATTTTGTTCTTGGTAACAAAAGCACATCTACACTGGGTCACAATAAAAGGCCATCTAGCTCAGTATACAGTTTTGAAAATGGCCAAAAGCAGATGTCCAGGGAAGAGAAAAAAAACAGAAGTAGTATACAGTGACACTGGATACTATTCCAGCCTCCAGCCAAGTGGAGATCAAGGACTCCCTGACACCAAGATGGTTTCTGTATATCTAGAAGTATATTACTCTTCTGTGAAGCTCTTCAGTCTTCTCCTGTACTCACGTAAACTTCTGGCATCCACAATGTCCTTTGGCAAGGAATCCCTCAGTATAATGTTCTGTTGTGTAAAGAAGCATTTATCATTCAGTAATAAATTGTCATGATGATATCTTTTTTTGTTGTTTCTTGCTCATTTTATTTCTTGCTCCTAGTTATTCTTATCATATTTATAATCCACAATTTGAAACCCAATGCAAACTTAACCACAATATGAAATTGCACACTAAACGGAGCAGCAAAATATTTGTCCTTTTTAACCCACAGTCACCTAGGCAAGTCATCAAGAGGTTTTATCTACAGGCTACAGAACTGTGTGCAATACATTTAAGACTTCTTTTTTTAACACTAGGCTTTCAGGGAAGGATAAAAATGTCACCGTACTACCCTGCAAACTGGATTCCTACCAGAAAATTGTACGCTCCTTTCCATTAGAAGTGAGTTACGATACCCTTAAAAAAACAAAGCTTTTATCTTTGTCTGTCTTGCATCTGTCAGGAACCTCTCCTCCATAAGGGCCTAGTTGCTCTTATAAATCTGCCTTTCATTTACATACCTCTATTCCCAGAGTAGTTCACTGATATTACTTTCAGCTGCCATCTTCTTAAAGAAACTACTTTGTTGTCCATACAGGCACTCTGGTGACTGCCACAACCAGTGCCCTGCTGAGGGAATCCCTTAGTCCCATGCACTTTCATCAGGTTAAGAATTAAGAATCTAGTCAGAGGGTACTTCTTCTGCCTCCAAGGAAGTATTGACTGAGAAGTGAGATAAAGGTATGCATGTTTAATAAGAACTGATCAAATACTTCAGACAGAGATTTGCATAATACCCTTAGGTTATTTACATAAGCTCAGCAGGTCCAAGAACCATGCAGACAACAAATCCCACAGCACAGTGGCTTGAATTACTCCAGTATTGAGCACACTTCTCTGTGTGTGCTGAAGGCAAGATTTACAAAGTTTCTTCTAGGCATTGAGGTGGTCTAAATGTAACTGTTAAAGGTACAGTCTTAAATTAGCTGATTACTACAAATCTGCCAGGGTACAAATAGATGGATCTAAATTGTCCCCTAAATCCATCACTACTTTTAAACTGTGCTGATGACTGAAGTCACTCTTCTATAAACACTTCCTATTAGCAAGATCTTCAGAATTTCTTTCTTGTTAAACACAACAGTCACTATGAACAGATTTACATAGGAAATAATTTCATATGTATCAATAAGTGCTCCAAACATGCCTATTAGAAAGAAATAGAAAAAAAACCAAAACACAATATACATATCAATTAGGAACTGGAGACCTGTGAAAAAGTAAATGTAAGGCCCAAGGGAAGTAAATTGTGATGCTGGTGGCTATCAATAAGTCATTTGAATTTCTAGCTCCCTAGTAATTCAGAAAATACATTAAGAGAAGAGGATACTGATCAGCTGGAGAATTATGGAATCTTAAACAATAAGCTTTTTGGTTTTTATAAGGATTGAACCGAGTAATATCAAGTGCCCTCTTGACAGAGCAGTAAAAGAAGTAGCTGAATTAAGTCGAGTAGAAATTATATCACTGGATTTCCAGAAATATTTGGACATTGGAATACCTGGAAATGTAATTCAAGTTGGGTCACAAAGGAAGGTAGTTTTGAGAACTGAAAGTTGGCATGAAAATCATAAACAGAGTGACATCAAGATGAGATGCTGTATCTTTGCTAATATCCAGGACTACAACTTTCTAATTTAATTAAACTTTTTTATTTATTTATTTAATGTAAAAATGCTAACGAAATTTTCAGATTTCAAGCTAGGCAAGAAAAAAGTAAAAAATAATGCAAAATGCACAGAAAACAACAATATGAAAATAATCTCGGAGCATTGCAGGCTAAGCAAAATGTGAGAGAACGTATTTCAATGTGCATTTCAAGGGGAGAGAGAGCTGAAAATGAGCACTACTGAGATAGATTTCAGGGGATCAAATATCCATGCTAGCCTGTCACTAGAAAAAATCCTTTGGAGATGTTTAACAACATCTTGGAAAGAGAGCATTACTTATATGACTTTGGTATAACAAAAAGTGGAATTAAGATTTCCTATAACAAAACCAAAACAAAATCCATGGAAAGTAGGAATTGCTCAGAGAGAGCATTAACCTGGAGTTTGAAAGACTCAAATAAAGAGGAAAGTTAAAAATAATTGAGTATAGATTGGTTCATATGTGACTTGCCTGACAGCATCTACAAATATTTTGAGATCATAAACAAAAAGCAGAATAGAGTATGAAACTCTCATATTAATAGCCTGAAATTAAACATGGAAAAATTGAGGCTGAATATCAGGAAAGCTTCCTGGCAGTGAAACAAACTGGGCTCCCAGGGGAAACAATGGAATCTACATAGCTTTAAACTTTCAGAAGTAGACTAGACAATAACACTCCAGTGTAGTTTGGGGAACATTTTTGCATTGGCAAAAGATAGTGCTGCATGACTTGATACTGGTAGGTGATTGCCATCTCTGGTTTCCATAATTGTGTGAAGAAATACATAAACCCCCCAGCTGCACAGTCAAGAAATGTATCTGTCTCTGTTTTCACAAACACTAGTAAAAACTGCAGACAATCACAGTTCCCAAAAAAAGACCTGTCTTTAAAATAAAATGTTTTAGTTATTAAAAAGAAATTCACAAAAACTATTCACTACATGTAGCAGAGTTTGAGTTCATGTTCATCTGTGCTATGGTTTGCTCATGTATTAAGACAGAATAAAAATATATTCTTTTAGGTGAAGTGGGATAGCCTATGGTCTGCTGATTTGATGTACTAGCTTGTAAGCTAACTATGTTGCCAAGTAATACAGTCATGTGTTTTGTGAGTTTAAGTTGTTGCCACGGTGACTACAGTTGGTCTATAGGTGTCTTTTTCTCATTTAAAATCTAAAGAGATATTTTTAATAAAGCCAGTGGGAAAATATTTTTTAGCTTAAAGTTTAACCATCGTGTTAAACCATCCTGTTAAATATTTCCTCTTAATAATACGCCAAAACTTTTTAAACCCTCTTGATACTCATTCCTTTCTGCACACATTGTTTTCTTTACAAACAGCATTTTATGTTTAGTGCCAATTACTGGTCTTGCTTAACTTCCATATAACCCAACTGACGTCAGCGAGAATGCACAGGTGCAATTGTCAACAGAGCAGCAAGTCAAAGCTAGCTACAGTGAATTAGAAAGCACGCTAGGTACTAATATGCTATTAAACATCATGATTATTCCAATTTAGAATGTTTTAACAAGTTGCACAGTTTATTGTTATACTTCTGCAGATACTTGCTTTCCTGATTTAAGTATTTGAGTTAACTGCTAACAAGGTTACCTTGTGTGCCCTAAATGAGAAAAAAAAGATTGCCCAGAGCAAAGTTGTTCTGCCTGTTATTTATGTCACAAAGAAACAAAAGTTAATATTCATTTACTGGCTAACCTTTGTAACATGGAAACATTTTGCTTTCCAAAATTAGGTGGTTGATTCAGGGTTAGTTATAAAAACCTCTTGTTTGTTTGAGAAACAAATCTGAACCGGCAAAATATTTGAAGCAGTATTCAGCAACTATAATGAAACAGGATTACAGAGAAAACAGATCACATAACAGGAATATTTATTCCTTAAAAAAAACAAAAGCTATTTAATGAGAAAGAGTTTTTCGTTCTGAGGAAAATTATAAGACAGAGCATTGTTGCAATATAGCAATTTTGTACCTTTTAAAATTGCTGTAATAAATTCTGACATCCTGAGATAGTATTACTGATGGAAAAAATAACAGTGAGAAAGTGTTAATAAATCCAAGGAAAACACCATACATATTTGTGAAACAGAAGGTTTGATGGCACTGTAGTTAAGGACGCCTTGTGGTTTTTAGAGCTCTGTTTGTATTTCCAATACACTATGCAAACTTTCTTCAGCTAAAATAACATGCAGTAATGGAACCAGGGGGGAACAAGCTATACTGTGAACAACTATTCTGTGATACAGCCATTACAGGGTCACGTCCCCTGAACAGCTAAGAAATGTGCAGTTCATCTTCTGGATTTCTTTTGCTGTACAAGGGACATGCACCTCCCTGCAGAAGACAACATAAACTTAGACTGCCATTTATGGGTGAAAGTAGAATTTAAACAGAAATTGGTCTACTACTGGCCCTAATTTCACTGCAAATTGGCATTGTATTCAGAGATGTCAGCATAATTAACTGCACAAGGTTAATTCAATTACTGATGCAGAAGTGATAAAACATATCTACAGGTATTCATCCTTAAGATCAGTATTTCATAGCCTTTGCTATTAAAAATATGGTGTATCTATGTGAATTATTGACCATAATGGTGAATCTGGTACATCAGAGCCAACCTTTGCACCAGTGCTCTACACAGAACTCTGTGCATTCTGCCAGATCTAACTTCATATTCCACCAAGTGAGGGTAACAGTGACTGATAACCAGTGTAGTGACCATACTCTGTTCTCCCCTGTCATCCACATGCTCCTTCCAGCTTCTCCAGAAGTGACCTGGTAGGCTGGTCATAAGGTGACTCAGTTAAGCAACCTGAGCAGTAGAAAATTAAAGCACTGTCTGCAATCCAGGTAAGCAGAAAAGGGAATGGAACTTCCCTCAGCTCACCTGCCTAAATGACTCACCTCTTGGCTACTGCTGCATTCTGCTGTGACAGGGAGAGGAAGGAAACACACAGCCAAGAGGACCTCAGTAGTGTAGGCATAGCATGAAACTTTACTCTTAATGACACTGCAGGATGTTATTCCAATCTCAGTGGAAGATAAAATAGGCTGTTTCTTACCAAAGATATCCCCATAACAGCATACAGATAGGCTACAATTTTCTGAGCACTGCATGACCTCTAGTTACATCGCAGGTAGAAAGCTTACTCGACATCCTAGGAATTAATGTGTGTGTAGGGTAATGAAGGTCCCATGGCTGTTAGGACCAAATAATAGTTTTCTTTCAGGGAATTATTTTCCTTCTACACTCATATGACAGTACGAACCAACACACTAAGAGGCTGGGGGGGTGTTTCTGGCTCCACCCAGTTTGATAACTAATCATCTTCAACTTTCCCATTACAGTAACCTTGTATGATGTTTAGATGCAGTCAGAAACCTTCTCTTGAAAGGAAATACACTCTTTGAAAAGGTCTTTGCATAAGGTCATACCTAACAAGGTCAGAATGAGAAAACATTGGATTAGCTGAGTAAAGTTTGTGATCTCAGTAGAGGAAAACCTTGCCAGTAAATCTTTTCAGTGCTAGTCTTAACATACATCTTTTTTGTATCTATATTTGTAGAAAGAGGTTTAACTAAACCTTAGAGCCTTGAGATGTGCTCACATGCAGGACTGTCTTTGTATATGCTACAGCTAGCTATTAAGCCACTTCTGTCTTGAAAAAAATGGCAACACTAAGAAATACAGTAGATAGACAAAGCTGTGGCAAAAGAGAAGCTGGTAAACAACTAAACTATAAGGAGGAAAACCAGTATTAAGAGAGCATGTAAGCATGGCCAGCAGGTCAAGGGAGATGATTCTCCCCCTCTACTCTGCTCTGGTGAGACCCCATCTGAAGCATTGTGTCCAGCTCTGGGGCCCCCAGCAGAAGAAGGACATGGACCAGTTGAAGCGAGTCTAGAAGAGGACTATGAAGATGATCAGAGGGCTGGAGCATCTCTCATGCGAAGACAGGCTGAGAGAGTTCGAGTTCAGCCTGGAGAAGAGAAGGCTCCAGAAGAGACCTTATAGCAGCCTTCCAGTATCTCAAGGGGGCCTATAAGAAAGCTGAAGAGGACTTTCTACAAGGGCATGTGATACAATGAGGGGGAATGGTTTTAAACTGGAAGAGGCTAGATTTAGACTAGATATTAGGAAGCAATACTTTACTGTGAGGGTGGTGAGACACTGGAACAGGTTGCTCAAAGAAGTTGTGGATGCCCCCTCCCTGAAAGCGTTCAAGGCCAGGTTGAACAGGGCTTTGAGAAACCTGGTCTAGTGGGAGGTGTCCCTGCCCATGGTAAGGGATTTGGACTGGATGATCTTGAAGGTCCCTTTCAACATAAACCATTCTATGATGCTATGATTCTATACAAAATTTCAATTAAGCAAGAGCAACAAGGATTTAAAAGATAAAAAGAAAGCTGATTAAAATCAATGAGATCAGAGAAATACTTTCAGCTGAGAAGTTAGTGTGAATTATGTAAGAAACATCAGAAGCAGCTTGCAGTACTGATTTTCCCAAAAGAAGTTTATTTTAGTATATCCTAGCCAAGTGGCATGAGGAGAGGGTGCTTTGAAGTGTTAGTAAATCTACAAGTAAATCTATTTTTTATCCATTTTTTACCTTTCTCCTCTATCCTGGGAAAATTTCAAAACTGCTGACAGGACCTGCATGGAAAATCATTACTTAGTACAGTTTCTCATGCAAGTGCTTTCTTACCTGTGCACGCTGTAATGATCAAACGAGTTCTTGCCCACATTTCTTTGAAGAGGGTTGCATAGCACTACAGGTGACTTGGTAATGTTATATGAACTATTTGGAATCTTTCACCCTTCCATGAGCAAATACTAGTTTAAACATAAAAACAACTAAGGAAGAAGAATGTCACTCTTCAGAAAATATTTTAAGACAGAAAATATCCACTTTTTATATTGTTTATTATAATTTCATTCAGAAAGTCCTTATATTGTTTCTAAAAGCATATCTGGGGACATGATCAATGCTTGCAGGGAACACCTGAATAACAAACTGATCATTGAACATGAATATCCATGTCTAGCACAGAATAAAAAGCAAAGAATAGAGTTTAAGGCACTTTTTCAGGATATTCAGTTTTTAGGTCACAACCTTATGCCAGACAGGTATGACTTAAAGACAGTGGACAGCTCACACTCCACAACTGTTCATTCAGTATTTTTCACTTATTCCTTGAAGGGTACCTCAGCAACTAGCAGCTTTAAATGAAATTATAATTCTACTAAAGTGCTACTTTGAATCCACAAAACAAATGTTTTGCCCTCCTTTTTCAGAATATATCAGAATCCTAAAATACACTGGGCAAACTCAAATCTGAATAATAAACACACGTCCTGGTTTGAGCTAAATAGAACTAATTCTCTAGTTAACGATTTCACTTTTTCAATTAAGTCTCCTCTAAGTGATTGTACTTTCTGAAACTAATGGCATGTTTTTCCAGACAGTGTCCGCTTCTACAAGTGGGAGGGGAGAATGGTTAATAGAGAGCATCTGTCAGTCACTTATTGGCCAGCCCAGCCCTAAACCTTGACAACATATCAAGATGGTGAGGAACAGCCCAGGCTTAAAAAGCTTTGTGATTTCTCTTTAAAATATGCAGTTTCACAGAATTATGTACATCAGTCTATCAAACCCTTTTTATGGAATGTGGTTTAAGATTACTTTATTGGAAGGAAGGAAAAGTAAATTTTCTTTTAAAGATCAAAAAAAGTAATATGAGCTAAACAAACTGTAGGCTGATCATCAGTTTTGTGTCAGAAGTGAATTCCCAGATCCCTGGACTAAAATGTCTTTAGTCCATATCCCTTTTCTATTATTAGGTTTTTAAAAAATAAATTCAAGTTCCCTTTTTTAATCAGTCAGAAACTGCATTGAAATAATTTTATGAATAATTCTACTCTGCTTTCCTATTAAGAGAGCAACTAATTAACACTTGTACTATGGAGATACATTTTACATAGATGAGAATAGAGAACAAACAGTCAAGGAAAATAACAGAGAAAAGGTTACAAAAGGAATTTTCCCATGAGTTTTTGCTCCTTACATGCTATAAACCTTCTAATCTGAGAAAACTCAGATGGTCACATCATACCAGAAATTACCAAGTGAAGTGGGGGTAGGATAATAAGTGAGTTTGCCAAGCATTACACTGTTTATGCACTCTTGTTCTCTTGATGATGGTACTGCATTCTCATAGTAAAACAGATTTTAGAAGTTTTCTTTGCAGTAACTATCAAGACAGAGAAGAAAGAGCTTCATGAGCCAGTGCAGAGAAAAGCATAACTAAAACAAATACTAAAAACAGGATCAAGGATTTCACTGTATTTTTCTGATTCATATACTCCCTGAGAATGTATGGTATTTTCATTGTTTAGTAGAAGTCCCTAGGTAAATTTAATGTTCTTCTTTTGTTTCTCTTTAACAGCAGATTTTGTAATACCTTTTTTGGCATGATCAGAACAGATCGTAGAAATATTTAATAGTACTGGTTTATGTTTCACTTTGTTCTATTTCTACAAAGAGATAAGTTTGCTTCTGCAGCAAAAGTAACTAGTAACTACTGTTTTATGAAAGGTATGCATGGCAGAACTTCAGTTGTTGGGTATCAAAAAGGAAAATTTGGCCCCAGAAATTTCAGTCATTGGCCAGCATTTCAGCTCTTTGCTTTCTGGACTAACTGCACTATATTGTACCTGGAGCTGTCAGGAAGAAATCAATCAACCAGAATGCATGCTGAAATTATGCTGGCATCAAAATAAAGATGTGTTTATCTTTATATGTTTCACATGAGTGTAAATAAAATCCAGGATGTGTGAGGGCTTTTGATTTGCTTTACTGAGCAGATTCTTACTCAGTTTTATATAGCAGTTGTAGCTTTAATCATTTTGACAACCTTGAATTTTTGCCCTGAGCTTCAGGTCTGCAGGAACCAGGAATCTCATAGCAAATTTGTTAACAAAAGCACTCCAGAGAACAATATGACTATCTTGGAAAGTCCTCTAGCATAGCTGCTTTGTAATTTCAAACACAACCCAGTCAGCACAGAGGAGCTGTGAAGACAGAGTCGCGCTCTGAGTTGCACAGAATCCCCTGGGGACTGTGCTTCACAACCCTAGCAAGCTAAAACACAGTCTATTAAAACTCAAATTTAGTAGAAGGTTATTACTATTAGTTTGAGGTAGAACTTCACAAAGTCATGAAATGGTACAACACATATGACAAAATCACCTCTCTGTCACATTTCAAGTGTAAGGGAACCCAAAAACTGCTCTGAAGTAAAATCACCAGGACTCTTTGCAAGTGGAAAAGAGTATTTTTTTTCCTAGCTTAAAAAATGGCTCTACTGTTTTGGCTAAAACCTTCAAATGAGTAAGAAAAAGTAATCTGCCTGGGAAAGACACTTAGCATGGAAAATTTCTTCTACCACATTTGTATCTTTATTGTCTTTATTTCCAACTTGAATTGTATTACGGCCCAGACACCTGTTTGCATGTAAAGGTTTATTCTCATTCTGAAATGCTCACTCTCCCCTATCTTCTCCTCCAGCTACCTACTAGAGCACATGCTAAAAGTACTGCATGAGCACTGAACAGAGCACCACCATAGTGTTTGGCTTCTATTAGGGCTTCAGACGGGGCCTAATTGTCTTAGCAGACTAAGACCTCCCATTCAATAAATGACATTCACAGGACATAAATTTGTTTAAAGTTATGATTTTTTTCATTTTCCTTTAAACATAATTTCCTCACAACCTGTTTTCCTGTGCTATTCCAGCTCACATTCACATTAACAGTTTCTTTCTGCTCTCCAGTCTGTTAAATTTTTATTGTGAAATATTTTGACTAGGAGAAAAAGCACTCATTTCTAAAGCAGAATAGAGACAGCAGCCTGTATCCCCCTTAAGTGAGCTAATGTTTTCCTGTCCACTTCAGTCACAGTTTATCACAGCTAGAAATCACTGTGCTTTGCGTAACACTCCATGAATAATGAAATGAAAAACAACTTAATTATAACTATGGAATACTTAAAACTTATGGATAAGAAACTGTCAATGAAAAGATAAACATACTATAGATACTATAAATATAATATAAAGATACTATAAATATAAGAAACCATTTTTTATAAATTTCTTTACTTATTCATTTACCCCATCAAGAAACACTTTGCACAAGGTCAGATATTGTCAAATATTTCCATATATAGTCCACTCAAGCTTAAATAAATGTTATGAGATGTCCTTCCAATAAAGGGCAATAAAAAGGAAGGGTACTTCTTTGTGTTGAGAGGTATTCAAAAGAAAAAAAATCCCTGAAACTAAAGACTACACATTTTCCTAATCAACTCTATATATAACTCCAGAGTGAGATTACTTGTTTTAAGTATGACTTGATGCATTTTAAATTAAAATACAGTGATAAAATTAATCTATTGCTCTCAATAACACATACATGTATATAAAGTTCAACTTCTGAAGATGTTCTAAAATTCTCTACAGTTTCTTCGTAAATAAAGACTTTAAAACCTCAGAATTCTTATGCCTCTCAATTTTTCATTCCAAAAGCTCATTGGCTATCTTGTATCTAGTTCCTCAAATCTTGTATCTTATGCCAGTATTAGATCCTGAAACATTATTCAGCATCTTGAAATTATTTACACAATGAATTTTAAGAAAACATTTTCAAAAATCCTTAAAGAATGTTTTTCCCTTGCACCTTTGAAAATCTTATACTAATCATTCTCACAGCTCAGTAGAAAACATTGAGCCCAAATGCCTGAAATAAGCCAAACATTCTCAAAACAAAAAATGGACAGAACTTCTAAAAGTTAGTACGTACATTTTATGCAAAATGAAGCACACGTTTGTAAGCTTGATTAATTGATCTCTAATAATAGCTTTTAACTTTTAGTCTTGTAGATTTATACCTTTTTATCTTGAAAGGCAACTTTATATTCCTACATCTGTTGGTTTCTGCTCCAATTAGGAACATTTTTAACTGGAAGTCTTAAACATCACAACTTCACTAACAAATTCTGTATTACTTAAAATGGACTTTCTTTTTTGGTAATCTCTGTTATGATTCCAAATTCTTGTTGCTGAAACTGCAAGACAGTAGTCATATTTAATGACCACTTCAGAGAAAAGAGACTGTCACAATTTTGCCTAGCCTTAATTTACATCCTGAATATTGCACAAATTAGAAACAAGCAAACCAACAACCTCCTCACAAATCACTCATTCTACTTTTGACATGTGGATTGGCTCCTTTACTTAGCTACACCTACAAAAAAATTGAAGCTGCAATAACCTGTTTCATGCAGTCAGACAGAGGTTTGGGATCAAAAAGAGAAGTTTTACTTGATACAAAGCATTGCTTGCAGGCTTGCAAAACGGTACGGCAAACATAGTATGTCTCTGCTCAGATCTGATGTTGCATAGATGGGACTTCTTGATGCAATTTGGATCTGTCTAGTTAAAATCCAGGTTTGGTAATACCGGAACATTCTGGATTTTCATAAAATTGTTATGTAAACAATAGTCCTTGTTAGAGCTGTTTAGCTCTTTGCCAGAAGCACTTCATACGGAAGTGTATCATTGATGTTGTTAATATCCAGTAACTGACGTAATGGAATATTGTCCACAGGAACTGGTACTTATCTTACTAAGCTGAGTAGATGCTTGATTTGGCTTTCACACCAAAGGAATAAGACTGCTCCATGAGTCCAGTGAAGGGCCACAAAGATGATTAAGGGACTCAAGCATCTGGAGTGGAACACAGGAGGTTCCACTTAAATTTGAGAAGAAACTTCTTCTCAGTGAGGGTAACAGAGCACTGGACCAGGCTGCCCAGAGAGGTTGTAGAGTCTCCTTCTCTGGAGACATTCCAAACCCGCCTGGATGCCTTCCTGTGTAACCTTATCTAGGTGTTCCTGCTCCGGCAGAGGGATTGGACTAGATGATCTTTTGAGGTCCCTTCGAATCCCTAACATTCTGTGATTCTGTGATCTCTCACAGAAGGACAGATGCAAAGCCTACCTAAGATATTTCTGATATCCTGTTCTCAACTGCCTCTTGATGGTGAAGATCTAACTTCTGATATCCTTACCTTCATACTGGAATCTTTAAGGGAAATCACAAGCTTCTTAATCTATTTCAGTAAAACCTGCAGTCCTCAAAGAACTGTTTCAAATGCCGAAGAATGCCTGACACTTGTTGCAAAGGATGTGAGAATCTACTGAATCAGCACAAAGTGCCTTCAGTGATGTTCTGTTTATAATCTGAGTGACATTAATAAAAGACTTAAAACTCCCTCAGGTCCTAATGAAATTAGTCTGTAAAGGTGGTCTGGGAATCCTGTGTTGGAGTTTATAGAACAATTACAGTTGGAATTTTACATATGGAAAAGATTAAAACTACTGCTCTTCAGGCTTTTCTGCTCACTGCTTCTACCAACAGAAAGTCCAGCAGAGGACAAGTAAAGAACTGCTCACATGAAGGCCCACACTACTGACAATCTGCTCTCTTGGAGATGGGTGGTAAAGAAACTATTGCTTGCCAAATGAATTTGGCCATGTCCAACAATTCTTCACTGATGGTTAAAGCTATCCATCTAGGCACAGCTGTATGCAATACATCCAACCCTGTAAGGATTTTCCTGGACTGCTTCCACATAGATGTCAAGCAACTTTTCTCATAAGACCTTGGAAGGATTTGTAATCATCTGGGATAAAAGAGTATGATTAAAGGATGGCAGGCTCAGCTGGTGCTGACAAATATACTGGCATCTGCTATCCCTCCTCCTGAAAGTTCTTTTCCAAGGGAACCAGATCAGTAACAGACTGAGAAATAGGAGGAATAAATATATCTTTCATGGTCTTTGTGGTGAAACCTTACGGAGTTTTGAGATACCCCATGGTGACAAAAAAGAGATAACACTTGAAAAGCTGAGGCCCAGACAGAAGGATCCCTCGTAAGCAGGAAATTAAGAATGTCTGGTGCAGGGAACTTCAGAGAGACATGATCCATGTGGTTTGGAGTGGAAAGTCTCTCTGTTGCCTTGCAAATCTGATGCTGAAGAATACTTCTTTTAAACATGGTACAGTATTGCAAGAAAACCTAGAGCCTTTGGAGGCTACCAACGGAGGCACCATGAAACTACATAGAGGAGTCTAGTAACACTGTGTGTAACAAATCACTGTTAACTGTCACCTACTTTTAGAAGGCTGGATAATAAGTTGAATTGGAATTATTCATTGATAAGCATGTATTTGCTTTTAATTTTTAAGTAATAAAATATAAATAATAAATTAATAATTAAGAAATTCACATAATAAAATTTCACAAAGTACCCAGGACAATCAATGTCGTTTAAGCTGTGGCACAGTAAGTGTTCTAACTCTTACTTCCAGCTGATGCTAAAGGCCCAGAAGAGATGAATAAATATCAGAAATAAACATGTAGACAAATGGTGTCAAGTAAAAAAGGCTGGAAAGATATAGGGCCTTTTGGAAGAAGTAGCTTTATTAAATCTCTACCACAGGGATCAAATACTGAAACAAATTTACAGAAAATTACCAAGATGAGAAAGAACAGAAATTGCCAAAAGCACACAAAGATAGTGAGACAAAAGCCCTGAGGGATTTTTTTTCATAAAATAATAAGGTAGAGAGCACCAAGTACATAGGAAGGAGTTGGGGACAACTGTTTTTAGAAGCAGAGATATTTACAGAAGAAAAGGGATGATGGGCCATTTTTTCAGTTTTATGCACAATAATAGAAATATGCTATGATAGGAAAGTGGAAACAAATTTCACTTAAAATTATGGAATTTTGAAGGTCAGTTATAGGAAAAAGAAGGAAAAAGGAAGGAACAGAAGAAATACAGCATAAATGGGAGTTAAATCAGAAAGGCTAAGGCATAAAATTAATTAAATTAACATGGATTTACACAGGCAAAGCCTGATTAAATTCACTGTTACATACTTGAGGAACGAGCTGAATCTTGCTCTCAATTATTACTTACAGTTTCACAAACTAATAGGGAGAGGGTATTATCCAGCTGAGGAAAGGCACATAGTATTTGTCTTTGGGGACATAAAGAAGAACCTAGGAAATATATCCATCCATTTAACTGAGATTCATAGAGAGAAACAAATCTCATAGTTAATAAATTCGTTTATAAGAGCATATATGTTACTAAAGTAATAAAATACAGCAAAAATTAATTTGCCCAAAGCCAATCATGTCAAAACTCTTTGCTAGACTAACTGGTCTAGTGTGTAAAGAGGAAGTGCTTATGTAATATACTGTCTTTAATAAAGTCTTTCCTGCTGTCCTAATCTCCATAAAGCGAGGAAGTACAACTTTGATGAAATTACTTACAATGAGGATATATCTAGTTGAATAAATAATTAGCAATGGTTCACTGCCAAAGAAGGAGCACATTTCAAGCTGAGTACCATAAGATACCAGCTCAGATCTATTGCATATTGTCTTGGATGAAGAAATAAAGATAATAAAGTGACAAAGGTTTGTGAAAGTCAACAGGATGGGTAAAGTTGAAAGTACCTAGGAGGTTATGTAAATATTTCATTTGGAGAAATGCTCATTATGCATTTACACATTACTTATTTTATACAGACAACTGAAAAATGTTATAGAAAGGGAATGGAGACAACTGATGAGGCAGGACCAATGCAGAAAATGACCTGGAAACTACATTGAGAATGATAGTAGGAATATGGATGATACCATAAAAAAGCAAGTCTTGGTGAGGTGATATAAGAAAGAGTTGTGTATACAATAACACACAACATTTTCCCATCAACTAAGCCCTAAATAATTTGTTGCTGGAATAATCTGTCTATTTGCAGGAATCACAGTTCAAAGAAGCCTGCAGAAACACCACAGACTGAAAAGGAAAACAATAATAAACAACAGAAATTTAGGAAACACCATTTGAAGGGCAATATTGAAGAACTGGATTAGTTTTCTCAAGCAAAAACATAACTGAAAGCCAGAGAGGTACACATGAAAAAAAATCTTATTAAGACGTTGATGACAAACTATTCCTCTATACATTGAGGAGACAAACTTTTCAAACTGAGCATGTTTTTAGAGCATATCTAATTGTAGTGCATAGGTATTGAGAGAATATGCAAAGAAGCTAAGCCAGATGATGGAAGCAGTCAGTAGCAGAATGGAGCTCAGCCTGTGCTAAGACACAGATTTAGGATTCCTAAGAAAGGAATCTTATTTAGTCTGGTTTTACATCAGGTAATTGAGTCATTAAAGATGTTTTTTACATTCCAAGAGGATGGAATGTATGGTAACGCAACAATACATTTTAATTTGGGCCCTGAATGGGCAATCATTCTGGCTATATCAGTCTTGCTGAAAATTGTTTAAAATCTATGTGCATTTTTACAGGGACTTGATAATTTGTTTCTGTTCAAAACAAGAAGAAAATACTGTTAATTATTTAGAAACAACATCCCAGATATTGAGGTATAATATTATTTTTTTATGAAGCACGTTATAGCACTTAAATCCCTTCTCCAGCATTAAGGAAGCTATTAGTTTGGTTCACAAAAATGCTTAGAGAATTTATTGTAATTATCCATTATCAACAGAGAAGGTTAGTGCAAAACATTAGTTTTATACCAATGCATTTTACCTGTTTTACATAAAAGAAAAGTTCCAGTCCATGTTTATCCAAAGCCACACGAAAACATATTCATTTTCAAATGAGATTAACAGGATCTCTCATTCTGGTACTTAAAATTTGGTTTTCTAATGTTAGGGGATTAATAATTTAAGTAAGATCAGCTCAGCACAAAATGCTTTTCATTTGATGCTACCAGGAGACCAAACTACTTTCCTCAAAAAGTACAAATATTTACTCATAAAGTCTGTAACAACCACCATGATATGGCAAGAGCAGCATTCCTTAAGGTCTGAATATGAACTGAAAACCTTTGAGTTCCAACCAGAATGGCCTCACAGAAGAACAAAGTGGACTTCATTTCTCTGTGTTGGACAATTCGATCAGGAAATTGGTCTACATAATTTTTACAAACTAAAAAGAAACAAACAACAAACAAACAAACAAACTAAACCCAAACCACTAGGATTTGCTTCCTGAATGGATTTTTCAGATCTCTTGAAGTACCTTAATGACTCAGACATTTTTAACAAGAAACACTAAAAAGCTCACCCATGCCAGTTGGAAAATGACTCAATAACTGATCTTGTAATGTTTCTTGAATTCATCATTAACCGTGGAAAAGTTTGCCTAGGAATAGTACAAAACAACAACACCAGCAGTGTCTCAAATAGACCATCAGCCCAACATTAAATATTTTATTAATTTTTCTAGTGTCACTATCTGTAGTCTACCTACAGATAACATGGAGTAATTAACAGAATTTATGTTTTAGTATATTAAGAGATGAGTAAGCAAGTAAAACTTCAAATTACCATATTCTCATAAATTTCTTTGTCAGCTCACCATCTGCTTATCTTTACATTTCCACATTACTCATTATAGTCTGTTACTCATTCTCTTCCTCTTTTAATTTTGCTTTAACTTCTTTGTTATCTATTTTTCTCTTTTTTCTTTTTTTTCTTCATCTCTCTAAATTTTCTCATCCTCCCTTTTTCAATTTGACAAAATCCTATCCAACTTCTCAATGTTCCTCTGCCACTAAAGCCACTGCTTTTTGCATTGTTTTATATATTTACATATTCACCTCAACCATCCTCAAGTTCAATTCTGGTGCTCACATCCTATATTTAAAATCGTGACTCTTCATTTGCATCTGTGGGGATGTCTGCAGGGTACACCTATGACAAAAGGACCAGATAACATCAGCTGTTAAAATAGGAGCATGAGTGTAAATAGTGTTTGTGGATGGGATATACAAAACTCTCTGAAAGGGTACTTTCCCAAAACTGTTTACGTTAAAGAGGAAGACGACCATCGGCCACATTAAACATTAACAGGGGAATTCTGAAACAAAGGAGTCAGCTTGGGGGGAAAAAAAAAGTCTAGAGGAAGCACAGAAATTTGGAACAGCAGGGAGAGACCTTGGAGTGCAAACAGCGACACTCAAAATCTGGTTTGACGCTGCCAGAAGTCACCATGCAGTCAGTGCAAGTCCTGTGTCAGCGCAAGACTGTGGGGTGCCTCAGTGGGTCATGGAGCAGTGGGCACACACAGCACTCAAGAAACCCTCTCTTCATTGCAAGGTGTGTGCAGGTAAGGGAACAAGATTTTTCAGATTTAATTTACAATATAAACATAGTGTAACTTGCTTACACCGTGCCTGATCATCCCATTTGTCCCCTTTCATATGTCCTTTCTCACTCACAATCACCAGCTCTTCCTTCAACCTTTTCCAAACTCCAGGTCTCTTCCCCTCCCTCTACCAGTATGCTGTGATGTTCTCCATTTAGAAACAGTAAGGCTTGACTTCTCCTCCACTCTTACTATGAACTGATAATGTCCACCACCAACATCAACTAACTGCCTGGCTTTCCACATCTCCTTAACTGTTGGAACATCCATCCACAGCCATCCTCCTGAGTTATGCTCTCCTTTGATGAGATTTCTAACATTTTTTTACCTGTCATGATACTATCATGAAAATGCACTGACAGTCTCTATCAGTACACCACTTAGCATAAAAGGGTCTCAATTTGGACTGAGTCTAGTCAATGGTAACATAGTAAAAAATAGAATAATAAACAATGTTGGATTTATTCTTATTATGGTAAAGCATAATCTTCAAGATTAATAAAACGAGGACAGGTTTTTTCATAATAGTACAATGATCTATAAATATCCATGCTCAGAAAGCACCTATTATAGTAGTTTGCTATGGATATAATTTTTACAAATATTTGATCAATAATACATATCTCCATGATTTGCAATTGCTTAGATTGCTTTTTTTTTGTAATCATGCAACATTCCTGACTTATATCTCCTGGCATATAGTAATAATTTCAAAACTTAAAGATGAAGTAATGGAAAATGTTTCTTTTTCTACATTGCCATGCACACCTCTTGTTGAAAATAAAAATTTTGTTATGTCTCCAAAACATGAAATAATGCCTCACGGAGACACACAGGGAAGCTAAAAATGAGTTAGGCTTGATACAAGAAGAAAATCTAAATTTTTCTGCTTACTTTTACATTTAGGCAGTCTAATTTTATACTGCGATCACAATATATAAATGAGGACGTAGAGTTTTATTTAAGGCTATGTACATGCTTATATATACACAAGTTAAGATAATAATTAAGGCTAACATAACTGAACTGCTTGTATTAGTCAAGTTATTATTTCTAGATGATTCTGTACAATGGATGAAGCTATCAAGTCCTTTGTATTCTCCCTTCTTTTCTGCTGAATTTCAGGTCTCCAAACTCTGAATAAAACCAAATTCACATTTTTAAAACAACTTTAAAATAATTATTGAGCGCAGAATTCAGGAGATACTTTGGGATAGCAGTTACAAAGCTTTACGTAAACAATTCTACAGTCCCTCTTTTGGCTTTGCTAACTTTCTTAATGACTTTGTCATTATTGACTCATAGGCATCATAGTCATGTTAAAAATTCAGAAATGTTTAAAACTTAACCTCTTTTTAATGTCTTGCCAAATCCTGTTTTCACCTTCAAATTCATTTAAAAAGTAAATCAATATAGTTATCATTCTTAGGTGGGTAGACAGTTCCTGTCATTTTTTCTATTATGTGCCTTTTTATGTACCTGAAAGGAGAAATTTTGAAAAATTAATAATGAATGCTTGCAAATGTAAGCTTGTTTTACAGCAAATTAAACATTTCAGAAGTCAAGTTTCCCATAATATGAACTAATACACAGAATATTGGCTTGGATTTTTCTTTACTGTTCTCTCCCGATTTGGAAATCAATTTTTCGTTATATTATCTGACAGGTTCTTAAGGGCAAGTCAAGTATTATAAACACAGAATACACTGACATATTAAATCTATGATAGGAAAAAAAATGAAATAAATATTTTAAATGTCATGTCTTCCTGACATACCATGTTCTCATTCTCCTATTTAGTGAAGGTAACACTACTGAGCACCTCGATACTGTGACGAACCCTCAATGTACACGGTTCTGCTACATGTGTGAATCAGGATTTCTTTTGCTTCGAGTGCATTTATGTGTGCAGAGGCAAACTGGAAACCCAGAAAGTCATCCTAGTCTGGTTTTTAGACCAATAGTCATGGGATCCTCATGATCTAGCCAGGATTATGCTGGAAAATATTCAGCCTTGTTTGATAAAAACAGCTGTTTAAAAAATGTATAAAGTTCACTTCCCCTCTTCGCTGCTGCTTCTAGCAGGAGTCAGCCTCCTATCTCTACTAATCTACTCTACTCATCTAATTTCCACCCCCAGATACAGAGGCATACCTACTTTCATCCCAGTCCCTGACCCCAGTCGGGTGCTAAGCCAGTGCATCCTTCTCACCACCACAGGGACAAATTAAAAACTCTGCCTTTACAACATGTAAAACATGCCTATTACTTAACCATGCAAGAGAGGGCATATTGCCTTTGCTTTGCTAACTCACTGAGATTTCCTGGTGGAGCCGTTGCACTGGACAAGCTACAGTTTTCATCACAGGCTTTTTTTACACAGATAGGAAAGCATGCTAACCTGAGACAGGACAGGTACTACATACTCGGTGGGAACGACAGGAACAGTTGCCTTAGGAAAGCAGAAATTAGTATTCTTGAATTATACCAGATGATTTAAACCTATGGCTTTCTTTTGAAAATATAAATCATTGCTAAGCTAAGCAGTGGGCCAGTGTTTTTCACCATATTCATTTACACACTTTTTTCTTCACTCATTGGCCTTGTCTCAAAAACGTGAAGAACACAGCATAAGAGAGGGTTTTTTATGGCTATGACGTCTGACAAAACATATTTCCAATACAATGTTTCCCCAAATACTTTCACATATAATTTGCATCCTCAATCTGCCTCCAAAATAAGTTAATGCCACCTGAGAATGAATTACATTTTTCACTTCTGATTTTTCAAAGAAAAAGAGGAGAAAAAAATTTTCCCCACCAAGGAAAAAAGTAATTCAGACTCAGATCTCAACACATTCACTGCCTTCTTCAAACTTTCTCTTGCACCTTCTTCACTGTTTTCTCCTCTTGAAGGAGTACTGCCACAAACCCAGGTGACAGCTGTACAGTCACTGCTCATCATTCCTATTGCTTCAGAGATAACAAAAGTTCCACTGTTCCCTTAAGTCTTCTGAAAAGCAACAAACAATGCCTAATCTGCTGCTGCTCTTCTAAAACAATTGCCTCCTTTTGATCCTGGTTGAGGCATAACCTGACTGTTCCTGAGAACATCCTTCCAAACTGTGCAAATGACATTAATTCCAACTGAAGTAAACCTCAGAGACGAAATGTTAATCACTGAATGCATGTCAATTCTCACATAACGTTTCTTGTTCAGAAGTCTGCAATGAAAGCTAGTGTTAAATCCGTTCTTAAATAGGAACAAAGTAAAGGGAAAGTTGTAAGAAAATGTTTGAGAAACGTAGGCAATATTAGTTTTCATTTGGTAAGTTCCCTAACACAGGGTAGAACAAAACTGGATACATGATAATATAAAGCAAAATGCTTTTCACTTAAATAAATAAGCATGACTTCATTAATGAACTCTCTTAAGTCAGGAAGTTTAGTAGAGTAAATATAAAAAGTGCAACAGCCCTTACCAATCAAAAGCTTTTGTTTCCAGGTGTTGAAAGTATCAGAACAAATGGTCCTTTTCACAAGTCCATTCTTAAAACCAGTCAGGATTTCCTCCACCACTTCAATAGCAATCTAGACTACCATTATTGGGATGGCTATAAACGTTCTTCTAATTTCCTATTTCAATCTGATTACAGCCAAGCACGTATATTGTAGAGTATGGTATGGTATAACATATTATGAATTAATTTAATTTCAATCAGGTCTTTTTCTTGCTGAAATTTCTGAAAAGTATTTATTCACCTTCACATAATATGATTAAAGGGCTGAATATTAACATCTGGACACCAGTTCAAATGTATCTGAACAGCTTTAAGCTACAAAAGCAAACGTAAGACATTTGCTCCTTTTCTTTTTCATTTCTAACACACTTGGTTGTGCTGCCTTTCAATCTACTTACTGAATAAATGTGTATTATCTGTCTGAAATTTGTATTCTCCAGCCTTTCCCTCTACTAAGTCTACTGTTCTCTCTCTCCTGCTTTCTTAATCTACAAAATGCCACCTACTATCCAAATTTTTTGATGTACTGCTTTACATTTTATCTACCTTTCCACCACCTTCTGGAAGTACCATGGTTCTCAAAAACAGTGAAATTCATTAGCCTGAATTTCTAAGAACTCTTTGCACTCTTCGTAATATACTGGATACTCCTCAAAAATGTCTTAACTTACCGCTTCTATCAAATTCTTTTTTCATAGCTTCTTATCGGGCTAGGAGCAGACACTCCTGCTCTCTCAATCCTCCTCCCAAAGCCCAGTTTTTCTATTATTACTTTTTTACACCAACCTCCTCCTTGTTCCAATTTATAAGTTAGCTCTTCTAAGATACTGCCATTAAAAACAAAACTATCAATAGTTTAAACCAACACACAACTATGTAACCTCTTTGGGCATTTACCCATCAGTGTAGCCACTAAAGTCACACAGGAAGAGGCAGACGCAAGTATATAGGCAGAAAATATCTTTTGCATCACCAACGGAATGGCCATGGCTATGAATTATACATAGCTTTTCAGAAGTTGCAGCAAAATTTGCAATTATGGCAAGGGGTAATCAAGAAAGAGACTGCAATTTCACGGTGGTCTTGTGGCACTGTGTTCTTACATTCCAGCTTTTTCTTAGAGCAAGAAGCAAAGGATGACTGCATCTTCTCTTCCCTGCCCACCTTCCTCCTACACCACAGGAACAAATTGTCACTCATTAAATTGATATGCTACATTAATTTACAATTAAACTTTCACTAGCAATAATGATCTATAATGTACATTCATCTTAATTGCAGTTCACAAATCAACATAAACCTGGAAAAGTTTCCCATACATCTGTTTATTCCCTGCACACAGTACAAAGATAATATCAATTTGGACACATTTGAATGTCACTACAAAAAAAAAGGGAGAAAACATCCTTTTTTGACAGGCTTCTAATTAGCTAAAATCTACTACTTTCGAGGCTTCCCACAGATACATAATCTTTTTCTTGTTTACTGCTTCTTCTATTTATGTTATTCTGATTTGGTATCTTTTCTACAAACACTAACTGAAAAGGTGTAAACGCCAATTACACCCATGCAAAATACAAATATACCTGTTCAGTACATACTATATTGAAGCACAAGATCAAGAGTAAGATAGAATTCATAAATACAAAAGAAGTATAATTCATGAGCATAGTATGAGGATGTGTTGGCCTTTACGTTTTAAAACTCCTGAATATTTTTAGTGTCCAGGAGAGGGGGAAAAAACCAAACCAATAATAATAAAAAACACAAAACAAACAAAAAACCAAACCAAAACAAAAACAAAGGCAAAAGAAAATAAAAAACAAGAAAGGAAAGAGAAGCTATGTAAGTCTATTATATTGATGGTTATTTTTTGCTAGAAAAATACTTGTTAGTATACCTTTTTCAAGAGGAAAAAAGTCTCTGCCAAAAACTTACAATGTCTAGAAGTCACAGAAGGTGCTGTTTCTATGTTTTATTACACTGCATATAAGTGAAAAAAAACCCACAAAACCCTCAAAAGTTATTGAAATGGATTATTCTCATTCCACAAATTACAGCAGCATAAACATTTTCTGGAAACCAGGTCTTTGTAAACATTTACAATGTACTGTACAGTATATACAGTATATAGTTACCTATGTGTTCTGTAGTGGTGTAAATATCATGTTGAAATAGTTTCTGCCAGTGGATTACAGTAAGCATCAGCATCTAGATTTTGGAGCTGATTTTAGTACAGAATAAAATAAACAATAAGCCATATATATTTAAAGGGACTAGAGACAAGAGACCAAAGAACTGGACTGGGTCATTTTCTTATTAAAGGAGAATTCAAAATTACAGAGAGATATAGTGTAGTTAATTGCAGTGAATGCAATATTCATATATAAAATGAACAAAAATACTGGAAAAACAGCAACAGTAAAAGGAGCTTCTCTTGTATGAAGGCACCCTAGAAAAGATAATTATAGACCTACCTGAAGAGTTGAAACAAGTGTTTTTCACCCTCGTTCTTACTATTGCTTTCAACACCATAACCCCTATTTTCCTGTCCCTACTGCTCTAAGGGAAAACTCTTGATCCAAAACTGCATGAGACCACAGAATATGTGCAGAACAGAAAAGAGAGGTATTTTGAAGCTAACTCATTAATATTTTTAAACATATTAAGAGCCTTAAATCAAAGACATTACACAACAAGGACAAATTCTTTGTTATTATCCAACTGCCATTTATCTGTAAATCTCAAAAGACCATGGATTTCTTTAAATAATTCCAAGCTTTCCTGGATCCTGCTGAGGCAGAGACACCAAAAGAACTTCTTTTGTGATATGCTGATCCTTTTGCTTCCATTCACAGTCAAGACCAGGAATACCATAGAACCCACTGCTCCCCCAGAGACTGAAGCAGGGTGCAGAAAAATGTTAGTTTTAGTATAAGCTTTGACTAATGACTGTGCAGATTCCTATGTTAATAGAAATCACAGAAATCTGAGAACTAAAACACCTATTACTTCATCTAATCTATGCAGTTGGCAGGGAAGGATTTGTTCACTAAAGCATATTTTATATGGCTTTATTCAGTCCAATTTTAAATGTCAGAGCTATGAAGCTCCCACTGGTTTCTTTGAGAAAGCGGATTTGTTTATTGTTTGATTTAATTTCACCATCTCCAGTTACAGCAAACATGCTCAAGATTCTGTTCTTAATAAAAACATGGAATGTCCTCAGTAATTTATGTTAGTATTAAAATAGCCAGTGAATATTCAAGATACAAGTTCTGTTGAAATACATCTTTGCATATAGCAGGCTGTTCTTTTGATTTTAGGGCAGGAATCTCTAAGTATTTGGCACTTGGTTACTGATGCAATTACAAAATTTTATCAGAACTGATGTGCTTTAGTAATCAGTTCAATGTGTTATTTTGAAGCACTACTGGGTAGCAAATACCACATTCATTCCCACTACTTTTATATTTTTCCTCCTTCATAAATTCAGAACTTAGCAAACATTTGAAAATAAGTCAGAAATATAATTTTATTGTTGAGTTTCCCAACTTGAAGCACAGTATCTATCCCACTCTTACACAGAGGGTTAATGATATTGAAGGTATTATTTAGAATAGATACTCAACCTATTTTTTATACTACTGGGAAGGCAATTCAAGTGTAAGTACAAATCTACTGTAAAAGTAACTTTGAGAAGTAGGAAGATACTCATATGTACTTACTAAGTTCTGTCATAGCTCTCAAGAAAGACCTGATTTTCTAAGAGTAACTATAATTAATGTTGGCTGTAGATGAAACATGGGTAAATATAAACATATCTAAAATCTGGTTAATTAGATATTCTCTTTTCTTTGTGAGGGAAATATTGACCGGACTGCTGATTCAGTTACCTCAATGTAAGATTTGTGCCCAGTAAAACCATTTCACCTACATGGAGAGAAATTATAGAATTACAAGGACTGAGGCTAACTTCACAATTCTTGTGTAAGAACACTTTCTCACTGGAGAAATATTTTCCGAAGTCATAAGGAAAATGAAAGCACATTAAAAAAAATAGCTCTTTAATGTACTATGATAGCATCTGTATTCACTGTACATGATACGATATTTATGGCATATGGAGATTGTCTTTCTGTTTGAGCTGCCTAAAATATTATGCTGGTCTCAACCTTGGAAAGCGTTCACTGTAGCATTACAGAGATCTTTTGCCAGAAGAGTCACTGCAGAGCCATGGACTCTTAGGGGGCTTTCCATATTAGGGGTTTTCTTGCTCTGGATTAAGCATGCCAAAAGTAGTTAGTTGCCGTTCTGTATTTAGAACTGATTTGCAGGAATGGATGTCAGTAGGAAATGTTGAAACTTCTTGTATTTCATTGAATTAAGTTCACTCTCACAAGAAAATTTAGGGAAACATCTGTTAAGCAAGTTCTTGCAAACTATCCAGTACAACACTAGCTACAGCAGATTTCTGCAGCAGAGTCCTAAAAACATCAGGAAATATATACTTATCCACCCACAGTTCTAATGGCCCCAAAAGACTGTGAAGAATATGTGTTTAAAATAGTTTTTTAATGGCATAATTATTGTAGATCTTTAAAAACAACTCTTGATGTTTAAACAGAAATATATTCAACTAAACTATTAGCTTAAATAAAAATATATCACTTCAGGAATGTCTCTTAATCATCAGCCAAAAGCTGTCAGTGAAATAGTGTCTTAACTGCACTTTATTAAAGCAAGTTGCAAAATGTTTAATTTTAGTTACGATATAAATTGCATAGCAAATCCACAAGGGCCATTCAAATTTAAGGTTAACGGTGAAGCCATTTCACTCCCACAGTAACGTTCAATGTCCAGATTCTCTTTCTGCACCATAACTGTACCACTGAAAGATTTATCTATATGTAACCCTAGTAGAACATAGTCCTGGCATGACTACCTGACGGAACTTACTCTGGAGCCGCAATACCAACTGTAACTGCACTCCTATAATATATGACATCAGTAGTGGCCATCCAATAAATTACAATCCTGTATTTGCTCTGGGACCATCTATAATCTAATATTTATTTGTTATTATCAACACTGTGGTTACAATATCCTACTGATGTCACCCAATCAATGTTCTTGAAGTTTTGTGAAAGATGTCACCAACCACAAACAGAAGTGTGAACTATTGCAGGATTATTTAATCTTACAGCCACTGCATACCTATTCACAGTAGTTTGAGAAACATTATTTCCCACTTAAGGTCATTTGGTCTGAAGGTAGGACTGGTCAAAGAAAAGAAAAGGGTTTACTGTGGTAAAAGTGCAAATAAACTAGACCTAATCCTGATCTGTAAAAATAATTTTATAATGGACTTTAAAATAGAAAATAATCAGAAATCAGAAAGACAGTTCATAGATCAAACTAACATATGTGAGAAGCAATGAAGAATCCCCTCACAAAAACTCCAACTTAGTACTTTTTAAATTTGAACCGTTCCAAGCAGAAGAGTCTTAGGGATTAGTTATACCTTAAGCACTCCTCTGCACATCCCAGTAAGCAAGCTACTTTACTTTGAAAGGTGTATCAAGAATTAAGATTCTGCCATCCAGACATAATCAGCTAAACCAACCAAGAACCATGTTCCACATTTAGAGTTTTGTAATTCCAGAATACACTGAGGGACTGCAGAGCTGTAGGAAAACAAAATACACAGAGAAAGTTTTCAAGAGCTATGCTGCTCCTCTTTCATAATAAAGACAATCCACACAAAACTTTAGAGAATGCAGATGACAGAGAGAAGAAGGAGAAAGAACTTCTATAAAGTCTCGGTACAACTGGAAAAATATATTCTGAGCACTAAAATTGTCTAGTATGTTACCAGGTTACACAACACTAAACTCTCTCTCAAACAATGTTTTATGTACTTGCATATGAACTTTAAATTAACAAGTAAAATGTAGAGAGTAAAGTTCACAACATTATCAGTTCAAAGTAGCAATAGCATCACTTACCTAAAGATTGGTCTTTGGAGGTGCTTTTTCTTGATTGAAACACAATCATCCATTTAAAGTGGGGAAAGAGACTTCTTCCAGCAAATAACTCCAAAAAGACCAGGGAGTAATCGGTATGCTGCAGCGAGCACACAGAATGATATTTTGGTGCTGGGGGAAAGCCTCCCTCCTTCTTTCTGACAGTGGAGCAGAAAAGGGCCATAGAGGCCACATAAGCCAGGCACGGCTGTGCACTACCAAACCGGGCAGGCTGTGCAAAACTGGAGGCAAGTTGATCGAAGCACAGAATTGTACTGAACGCCTTTCAACTGTGCAAGAAAAAAGGGGAGCTTTGCCAAGTGCTACTCAGGTAAAAAATTGTTAGATTATTCCAGCCATGAGAGCACTTCTTACACATGCTGGTCGAAGTCTTAAATGCAGACTCACTCACTCTCTCTCTCTCTTTTTAAAACACACTGTTCCAAGGCTCAACTTTTTTTTCTTCAAAATAAAAGTTGTGCAGCTGTTTCAGCATTCCCATACAAGTACCTTCAGAAAGTTTGTTCTGGTAAAGGGACTGTATACAAATTAATGAAGACGGATGGATCTGGTCTGTGAGGCTGGCTCTACTTCAAGAGATTGTAACTATTTTACAGTCTGGCTTTTATTCACTCTGAATGATGTGTGGATATAGCTATGCAAATTAAAGCACTGCTCATAATTTTTAGCATTAATAACCTAATAACCTAGAGTTGGCTGAAACAGAATATGGTGTGGGAAGCTGGTAGGACCATAACTACATGAAACAATCTGATGCTACATGAGTGAGGAAAACAAAAATGACCAAGTTCAGACAGTGACAGTAGCAAACTGCTACTGTTTGCAAGACAAGGTTTCAACAGAGACCCAAGCTGAAAAGATTGCTTTGACATCACACTGACATAAATCAGCAAGAATGAACACACATTCACACACAGTGAACACAGGCTGTAAAGAAAGCCATAAAGCAGAAGCGGCTGACCGTGTTTCTCGGTGAAGTGGAGTCATGAGTGGTTCAGGTGAGAAGTCATTTCCTGGGCACATCAAGGTGCCCATAACAAAGCTGTGCTGGCACAGGGCTTGACGGGAAACATGGAACCCGGCCAGAGGAGCAGTAAACCAGCAGCAAGCCATCAACATGTGTGAAGCCATACACCCTGGCTGCACGGTACCCTGGGACCGTGTGCCCCCTTCCTGCCAAGGAAGGAAAGGCCCTGCCACATTTGTTTCTTCCCTATGACCCAGCACTGGAGCTCCCTTGCAGCTTAACTCTTGAAAAACACTCCGTATGTGCTAGATGAAGTTATTGATATGTGACAAGTAGAATCAGGAAGGTTGGGCATCTTTTGCAATTGCATTACTGGTTGGAGGGAGAAGAGAAGAGTGGCAGATTTAACACAGGTAAGTGCAAAACATTGGCATTATCAAATTAAGTTTGAGAGACACTAAATCTGCAAAAAAGGCAAGGTAAGTAACAGAGATGTGTCTTAGGCTGTATGCGACCAAGAAAGTTCATATTACATTATGCATAAATTATTATTAAATTCATAAAAATTATGTGAAATAATACTATACAACAGAGAGATAACAAACATTCCAGTAAAAAGTATTTTCACAAAGGAAAATTAAGCAGTTTAGTGAATTTTACTGAAACGAGTAAAATCTCTTCCTGCAGCTAATATCTATTACTTATGCAAAACCTGACAGTGTCAAGTTTTGTTAGCTTGGAAGGACCCAGAAACTGATCCCCACGCTATACAAAACTATTTTCTTGACTCAGCCATGGAGTAATTATCTAAATGAAAAATTATCAGCCATCACCAGTTATTTAGTGTCAACTCAGTTTCACCTTGCCCAACTCTTCATTTCTACTCCTTTGAGAAGTAGAGAGAAATATGTGTTCATCAGGAAAACAAATATCTTTATCAGACCACACATTAGTTTTTGCCAAGATCTTGGATGATCTGAAGATCTTTCTCCAACAATATGCAGTGTTCGGAGTGTTGCCGTATTTTTAAAGACTTTCATGTAGTTATTATATTACTTATTCTTGCCTGCCAAGATTCACATTTTCTTCAGTTTTTCTGCTCTGGGTTTCAGCATTTCAAAATAATTTGCTGCTTTTTGAAGTGTGTTCACTCACTGTCTATACAGAAAGCTGAAAGTCATAAAGAAACCTCATTTTTCTTCCTGTGTCACATTATGTGCATAAGACTGCTATACTTCTGTTATCCACAGGCACTACCTGTAGCTCAGGGTAAAAATGTTGATACCTTCCGAGACTTTTTAGAAAAAAAAATATCTAGACTCTCAGTGAGACCTATTCCAAATACATTTTTCCATTGAATTCCCCAACCTTTCATCTAGCAGTTTTATCAGTCCAAAAACTAGTATGCATCTTAAAAGTAAATTTCCCTAGCCCTAGTCCAATGCACATTGCTGTTCATGAGAATTCCATTCAAGCATGGCACTGTAAATTCACCAGCATGTAACTTGTTGCACATTACAGTATTAGTGCATATTGGAGCAATATTAGTCAATTGTAGGCTATACCCAGACCTGATACACTGAATGCACTGAAGAGGTGCATTTTTATTAGAATGTGGATGTCTTTTACTTGAAAGCGTTATTGCAATTTTTAGAAGTCCTCTATAGATAATCCTAATCATATTTATTTCACTTCAGACTAATCCTTTCAGCAGTAATTTGAACAGTAAAAAGCTATTTAAATTATGCCCTAGAGTTATCTTATTTAATTTGCTAACATTGGATGAAACTCAAGCAGAAAACTCCTGAATTGTCTGGTTTTCAATTTATTTTCCAATTGTTGTTGCTATTGTTTGCCCATTGCAACCAATAACTACTGCTCTTTAGATGTGAAACAAGCTATTTTTATTTCATCTCTCACATATGAAAGCAGACGTTTTGGACCAAAAGCATGTAATACTTTACCACTTACAAAACCTCAGTTTCCCTAACGTCCAGATTTTTAGTTAAGTAATCTTATCTAGTACTATGTCTCAAGGCAAAAGACTACATGTGAAGTACAACCCAAAATATTTTATTCTTCTTGTCTTAATGCCACATATTTTTTATTGATCTGTAGCTCTTTGCCAGAAGTCTAGAAATGTAATTATTTTTCCTACTTTAATTTCAAAGCTATGGGCAATTAAGACAGTAAATTTAAGAACCAGTGATCTGTATGTGTCAGACAGTTGAGTCTTTCTGCTTTCTAGCTATAATATCTACTAGCCAATGAAGATATGTGTAGGCATTGCTTGTCGGGGTTAAGGGCTCATCTACCTCTGTAGAAAGAAAAATAGGTGGGAGGACCACCAGAAAGGAAAGACAAAGAAATTACAAATGTGTGATCAACCACATATGGGAAAAAAAAATTCTATTTATGAAACTGCTGGAATGTAAGTGAGAAGAAATGGTAAACTGTCCTGAAAGAGGACAATTCTGTCAAAGTAGAATGATAATTCCTCTAAGAAGCTTGAGGTCCCAGGGCCAGCCCTATTCAGTGTTTTCTTCAATGGTTTGGATGGAGATAGGTGATATAGTTAGTCCAGCACTGACAATTTTAAGCTAGTAAGTTCTTCTGAAGTCCTTGACAAACTGCAGAAATGTCCAGGGGAAAAAAAAAGAAAAAGAGTACATAAAAAAACACCAAGCTCTGCATACACATGGGAATAATCTGCTGGACAAGGAGCCATTGGCTAGGCAGCACTCCTTCAGAAAACGCATGGGAAGTAGCAGTGAATCATAAACAAAATAAATTATCACAGTCTTATGAAAAAACAAGCATCACTCTGGGACATATAAAAGGGAGTATTATCCAGAAGAGCAACCTCCCATTCTCCCTGTATTCCTAAAGCTCACCTGAAGCATTGCTTCTTGCTTCGGGGCAACAGGATTCAGCAGAGATACTGGAATAAACCTTGAGAAAACAGAAATCTAGAAAACGTCTCATATTAGGAAACGCAGAGAGTCACACATAATGTAGCCTAAAGAAAAGAAAAGTAAAAGCAAACACAGATAAAAATCTTCCAGATTATAAATGTAGCCATGCAAGTTTATGGAAACAGACTATTTTCCTTATCCTTGGTGTCAAGAAATAATGGGTTGCAAAATAGCTCATAGAGCTATAAATTGCAGTAATAAAGATTCAATGGTGAGAATGTTGCTTTTCAATGGAAAATAATAAGCACATTAATTGGAATCACAAGAAGCAGGTTTGTAAGGGTAGATTTTTAAAAGGCTTTATAAATACCTTTCAGAAATTACTAGCCTTGCCTTGGAGGAGAAAATAGAGTAAATAATCTCTGAATACACCATCGAACTTTAATGTTCTAAATTTCTTAGGTAACCAACTATTATTAGCTTCTAACAGAAAGTGCTGTTTAGTTTGGAATTTTTGTGTGCATGGAACCACTTACCCATCAACTGTATCATCTGGGTTTTCAAATCTTTCATCTATTTGCCACTTCATCCAAATTTTGAACTTTGGTCCATAATTCTGGCAACAAAGTGTGACAAAGGTACTGTACTGTTTCCAGACACAGGTTACATGCTATGAGAGATGCTGTGATTGCCTGCCATACAAAAGGTGATCTTTATCACAAGCATGTCATGCTTAATATAGAACACTACCTCAAGCACTGTGTTTGTGTAAGAGCTAAATCATAATTACCTACATTCTCTGTACCCATATTCCTCAGAACAGACAGGTCATCCTGTTACGGATCAGGCTGAATGGTTTTTCACCCAACTCTATCATGTTTGCATTAAGCTTACTGCACTCTGCATACAAAAATGTGTAGGACAGTCTCAATTTATTTCTTTGTGTTGACGTCAGTAAAACCCACTCTAAAACTTAACCTAATGACTTCTCCAAGCTTGAAAAACTAGACCGTACTGTAGATAATTGTGACTCATTCAGAATGCGAATAGAAATGTTGGTAAATGTTATTGGATCTATTGTAGTACACGTGGTAAAGCTTTGTGCAAACAGTTGTGCAGGTTGTTCTGGCTTTCCTTTTTATCTCTCATAAGTAAGAATATTTATAAAACTGTTTTATTCTCTCTTGCTTTCCCTGTTTACATGCACACATAAACTGAGCAGAGGCTTACGTCAATGCTGTCATGCAGGAGATTAATTTCCCTGCTAAGACTTTCCTGCTCAGACTGGAGCACAGGAACTTGGCTTAAGGAGCTTCCCAGTCCTATACTTATGCTTTTATATTTTACTATATCTTAAGAGTCCTAGCAAAGCTCAAAGTAAGTAGAAATACCAAAAAATAGAAATATCAAAAATGTCTCATAGGGACATTACTTTTCCTGATTAATAAAAATCTTTTGAGGAACATAACCAGTATCACAGTTGTATTTTGTTTGACTCTACCTGACATTATTAGGTTTTTATACTCTGCATCCTCAGTGAAGGGGAAGAGGGGGATGAGGAGAAGAGGAAGCGAGGGAAAAAGAGAAGGAGAAAGAAATTCCTTTGGGATATATGATGCTAAATTATCACTGAGATACACAAGCCAAAACATGGCATTCTTTGGTTTTGAGCTAGTGCAATATTATTATTGGCCATGGTGGATGGAATTTCAGCCTCTGTTGGAAAACACTGTAATTGACGTGGCATGTGTTTTCTAAATGTATACATGTAATGGCAACTATATACTGGACAATAGAGCAACCACTGATTAAACATACTGTTGTTCTTTAAGGGGAAAAAGGGTAATAAAATGTCCAGGACTTAGTACAGATGTCTACAGAATATCAAGCAAAAAATAATGGCAAAACTCTTTAAAGATAGTGAATAAACTGCATATCATTATAAATATTTGGTACAATAAATAAAGATAGCAAAAAGTAGTTTAGAACTCCAAAATTATCCAGGAAGGAAAACATTAGTAACTGTGGCATATGTTAGGAATGGCTATTGGACAACAGCAAGATCATGACCAAAAGAATTTCTCTGCTGAACTGTTGTTCCCTATGGAAAATATATGAGCATTTAATAGGATATGCTAAAAGGAATCAGAACAGACATCGTAGCTATATCAATTTTCTAGATATATTTTTTATATATACCATGGAAGTTCTCATCTGAAATACTGAAATATAGAGGCAAGAATCTGTCATGACTACCTCTCCACTACATAGGTTTTTCTTCTTAACTAGTTTTCAAAACCGGTTTTAAATTTCTGTGTAGGTGGCAGAGCATGAACTTGAAACAAAATTTAATCAACCATCAGTCATACATAATAGAGAAACTGTTGCAAGACAATGGGAAGAACTGAAGGCCTGTTCTGATTAATGGTATATAAAAAATAAATATTTTAAGTTTTTTTCAGACAATTCTGCTTCAGATACAACACGGCTTTTTTTCATTTTAGATTTTGAAAGTATTTTGTGCTGTTTTTCATTATGGTCTGCACGTTCAGCTGTTTCTTAGTTTTCAGGAACTTCATTTTCAATGGTTAAAATACTCTGGTCTATGCACAGTTACTGACATTTTCTGGTTTTCATCATTAGACTTCTGGCATACAGTTTCAGAGACATGGAAACTATCTGGAAGTATACACACATGCATTTTCCTAGGGGATTAACAGTATCTGGGAGTTCTGGCAGTGTCTTTTCTATCAACTATTTGTTCTTTGGTCACAATGTCATTATACATTGGTTAGATATAAAAGAAGCTGCAACAGCAAAAACTTTAAAGGTGATTATATATCATCTTACAAAACTGTTTCTTTGAAATAGCAACACTAATAATATGAAAGCTTTGCTTTCTGATTGCAAAAATTGCTTTTAAATAGCAGTTTCCCTGTAGATGTCTTGAAATCTGACATTCATCATTTTAAAGTCTTACAAATAGGGATAAATGAAATTCTAAGTTCAGCTCTATCCTCAGATATGTAACATGGCCATAGACAAAAAATGTCTTGTGCATGACTCAGAAATCTATTATTCTAACACAATAACATTTTGATCATTCTTACCTTTCTATTACAAAGATACTCACAAAACATAATGCATACAGTAATGATCTGATTTTTTTTTTCTTTCTATCTAGAGTCTGTTGGGGCCTTTGCAATACAGAGTACTGGTTTTCAGAGATAAGAAGACTGCACAGAGTTCTAACTTTTATTCTACATATAAATTACCTATATTATTTTCTTCCTTATTCCCGCTCACCATTCTCCCAAACAGCACACATTCTTCTTCCTGAGTGTCTCTTTACTGTGATGACATCCTTCCAAGTGTGTCAAGTTTATGTGTACTTGTGACACTGAAGACTAGTGGGAAGTTTATCTCTTCTAACAAAACTTTAAGGAGACCCAGAAGAAAACTCACCCTGGTTTTTGGCAATAACATTTCCAGAGAGGAAAAAACAACAAACAAAGGAGAAATGTAGACTTCCTGTATATCAAATATCTCTCTTTCCTCAGTAAAGTTAATTCTTAGTATGACTCAACTATGTAAAACAAGGCTCTCCTGCTAATTACAGTCTAGATATAAGAGAACCCTGAAACATATTTCAAATGCATCAACTCATTTGATTTTTAAAAGTATGTGTGCAAAACCAACAAAACCTCTTGCAAAAGAAAATGAGTACAATTATTTAAGTGTGGAAAATCAGTATATTTTGCTCTGAAATCACTGGTAACAATCCTGAAAAAGGCTTCAATAGTGTGTTTGTGTACAGGACATGTTACTCTTTTGGATAAATTTTGACAGTCAGTTAATCTACAGTGAGTTTGTCAGAATATAACTCATTCAGGCAACAATTTTTAAAATAAAAACAGTGCTCAAAAGTAGTTCAGTGCTCAAAAGTAGTTTAGTGCTCACACTTTTTATCAAGAGACAGAAGTCTGCCAGCAATATAAAATAAAAAGGACCTGAAATAGTGAATGTGAAACACACTAAACATTATAGCTTATAAACAAGGAATGAGTCATGGCTTCCTGCAAGTTGTCTGCCTAGACTTTTTCTCTTTTCCTTCTTCATGGAAACACATTTGTTTTCATTCATTAATTTTAAATCTCATTTCAGGAAAAATAATTTCAAAACTTTACTACAACCACAAATAGCAAAAAAATTAATATGCATTCCTTTTATATCATAACCTGTTTGAACTCAAGGCTGAGGCAGACTGACTTTGCTAATTAAATTCTCTGAGATGTTTGAATGTAGGTAAATTATAATTGTCTTTCTTGCTCATGCAATTATTTTACATATGAATTTAGCATACATGTAATGGACTATGCTCCCAGACCCAGAGAATGGACTGTCTTGCTTAACCACTAAAAAGACAAAACACACACCAAGGCATTGTTAAATTGCTTGCCTATGGTCTGTAGGTGTATCTGGACCTAAGAATGAGTTGATATTTTTCATATGAAAGTCTTAAAATTGAACTAAAGACAGAATTTTTAACAAAATATGTGTACAGATACCTTTCATGGAGCTATTAAACTTCTCAGGAGTCACTACCAAATGAGAAATTAAAACATAATATTCAGTAAGAAAAAAGGTTTTCCAGTATCTATAAACTTCTTGACAACAGCTGGAAAATAATTTTAATAAGATGTAGAATAAAACTGATCACTGTAGAATACTTCATGTTATTTAACTAAAGACTGTATTTTCTTTCCTTTCAAAAAGTGTCAATCCAGTAGCTCTTATTAGAATTTTATCACACAGTTCCACTCATCCCCTAACAGAAGGATGAACAGTTTTGCTTCACACTTATTCTATCTCACCTTTTTCTCTCAAACCTGTCAAAAAGCTTGTCAACTTGTGTTATTTATTATGATTCTGGACTATGCTATTTGAGTACCATCTGACTAGAATCAGAACCCACAGTCTGAACTAAACCACTGAAACACAATTCAGAGGAGAACCATTAATGTCAAGATGTAAGTTTCCTCTGTTGAGTCCCAGGAGTTTTATGGGTCCTCCTAGTCAGCACACTGAAATATTGTGCACTTTCATCACCTATTTTTTACAAATATACATGACAAAAGCAAAAGTTGCCATTGCATTGTGCAATTCAGTGGTCATTTTGTCATAAATTTCTTCCTTGGTAAGTATATTTCAGACCAGTATTTGTTGTCTTGCTCCCACCTATTAAAAGTTTGATGCCAGTGATTACTTTCTAATCTCCAATCAGATTTCCGCTACTGTTTAATATACATTTTTTCCTTTAATATAAAATACATATTCTCAGTAGAGCCTTATACTGCCATGAGCACAGTAACTCTCTTTTGTTATACAGAATATTGTCAAGCAATAAAGCATAATTAGACTAATTGGAAAATAATGATATAAATAGCCAAGTAGCAGTTTTTTAATTATCTTGTTGCAGAATTTATAATTAAGCAGGGAGATCTGTACGTTCATTAATGCTGCTCTGCTACTATCCTGACAAGAGAAGCTAGAACTGGAATCCACATGTCCCAGATAACAATATTCAATCCAGTCAAAGAATTTTATTTTGTCTACTACTCTATGCTTTTGAATATTCAGACCAGACCACTTGGTGCAACAATTAAAGTCATGCATATAGAAAAAATAAATATAAGACATACACGGTCATGTAACTAGTCCCAACCAGCTGACATAGACACAGCTGAGCACACTTAACAACACCAATTCATTACAAATAATTCACACAGTTAAGCAAAATTCTATGAATTCAGTATTTCCCACCATGAGTTATGTTAGTCTCATCTTGGACATTGTGAAAAACCGAGAGCCTCTCATTCGTATCACAGAGAAGTTGTTGTAATGCAGCATTCACTGCATGATTAAACTCACTGTCAGCGTGGTCCTCAAAAGCAGATGGAGAAATATTCATTAAATATACTGTATGTGGTAAATGATACTCTCAACAAAAAGACCTATCCAGTCAGGATAGATCCTAGCTAATCAGAACATCCGCAGTGGAAAACAAAAAATATAATTTGAGATAGCCTTAGGAGGGAACTATTTCTATTCATTTAAAGAAACCAGTTTTAGTGGATCTTGAAGTAAACCTATGGGAAAACACACTCTCCACTGAATTCTTTCCCCAAAAAAGCCCTGAACTAGGGTAACACCTGTCAGATATGCTTCCAGAAATATTAGTGAAGCTCACTGCCATCCAGCGAGATCTGGACAGGCTG
>NW_010187918.1:0-670 GCF_000695765.1 Mesitornis unicolor | reverse complement strand
TAGAATGAAAGTTTGGGCCCTGAAATACAGTTTGGGCCCTGAATTTCCGAGTTTGGACCCTAAACATCAGAGTTTGAGCCCTTTGGTCTCTAAAACTAAGCGTTTGGGCACTCAAAATGGGAGTTTGTGCCATATGAATGAGAGTTCTGAGCAGAAAAGTGAGAGCTTGTGCCCTAGGAATGAGAGTTTGGGCCCCCAAAAAGGGCTTTTTGGCCACAGAATGAAAGTTTGGGCCCTAAAAAGCAGAGTTTGGGCCCTGAAATTGAGAGTTTGGTCCATGATATAAAGCGTTTGGGTGTTAAAATTGGGAGTTTGTGCCCTAAAAATCAGACTTTGGCCCTCAAAATGAGAGCCGAAACCAAAAAATGAGACTTTGGGCCCTCACAATGCACATTTTGGCCATAAAAAGGACAGTTTGGGTCCTACAATGGGAGTTTGGGCCATAAAAATGCAATTTAGTGCCTTAAAAACCATAGTTTTGACTGTAAAAAGGAATGTTTGGTTTCTAAAATAGGATTTTGGGCCCTAAGACTGGGATTTCAAAGCATGAAAATGAGAGTTTGGGCACTAAAAATCCGAGTTTAGATTCTAAAAATGCGAGTTTAAAGAAGGAATGGGAGTTTGGAGCCGAAACAATGCGAGTTTGGACACTAAAATGAGAGATTGGACC
>NW_010187917.1:419-815 GCF_000695765.1 Mesitornis unicolor | reverse complement strand
GTATATGACGAATAATTTGATCTCTCCCACTTGCATCAGATTTTTCATTTCTAAAAATGAAGTAAATAAAAATGCACAAGTTTTATTTCCAAAACCTTGTATTCAAGCTTGGGATATGCTGGAGGACAGGAGATAAGAGAAGATTTAATTCTTTCTCTTTTCTTATTTGGTATATATACATACTTCCTAAAATTATATAATCAGTATGAAGTATTGTCATGGGTGAACATCTAAATACACGCAGTTTGCTTGCTCAATTCCCCCCACTACCCAGTGGGATGGGGGAGACAATCGGGAGAGTAAAAATAAAGAACTCACCTGTTGAGGTAAAGACTATTTAATAATTAAAACAAACCACATTTAAATAATAACAATGCAAATTAATTGTATGAAGAA
>NW_010187917.1:0-384 GCF_000695765.1 Mesitornis unicolor | reverse complement strand
AAATTAATTCTACGCAAAAAACCCCCAGCCACTGGTCATATGCCAATGACAATGTGACAGGAAGGGTAGGCCTCAGGAAGAGACAGGCTGCCACCAAGAAAGGAAGGGATTGAAGAAGAAAGAAGGGCTGAAGTGCTGAAGGGTTGAAGGGCTGAAAGGGGTCGTGCCCTGCAAGCTCCCCAATTCACAGGGAATGTGATGTTTATGGGATAGAATAGATATTTTTTTGATCAGCTTGGATCATACCTGGATCACCTGTCCTGGGTCACCTATCCCAGTAAGTCCCAGGTTCTCACTTCTCCCCCCTTTTCTGTTGTGCAGAGAGAAGAAAAAAACAAAAAAAAACCAAAACCCAACAAAACTAAAAGAAACTGTAACCAAAGG
>NW_010187916.1:13955-17397 GCF_000695765.1 Mesitornis unicolor | reverse complement strand
TATACACGGTATATACATGGTACACATGGTGAACATGGTATGTACATGCTGTACATGGTATATACATGGTATACATGGTATATACATGGTATACATGGTATATACATGCTATACACGGTATATACATGGTACACATGGTGTGCATGGTATATACATGGTATACATGGTATATACATGCGATACACGGTATATACATGGTATACATTGTATATACATTATATACATGGTATATACATAGTACACATGGTATACATGGTATATACATGGTATATACATGATATACATGGTATACACATAATATACATGGTATACGTGCTATGTACAAGGCATACATACGCGGGCACACAGGTACACACAGCACACATGGGCACACAAGGGCAGACTGAACGCATGGGTGTGCCCCGGCACACGTGGGCACACGGGCACGCGAAGCACTCGGCACACTTGGGCACACATGGACACTCAGAGCCCACGTGCACACGGGCACCCAGGGGAACATGCAGGTTCACACAGCCACATGGCACATGTGGACATATATGGGACATACGGTCACACACAGGCACATGCAGGGCCCACGTGCACTCGCAGATACAGGCTTTCACAGCCTACAGCACACACACAGGAACACCTACACATGGCATGCACACACACAGACATGCACAGCCAGGGCACAGCACTACAGCAAATCCGGGGGGGGTCACAGGCTCCAGCGAGGCTGCGTGCAGTTAGTGTGACTATTGGCCACATGTGTACATGGGGGTCTGTGTGTCTGGTGCGTGTGTGAGTCCGTGTGACATACACATACCCATAAATACGTGTGTGTCCAGAGCGTTGTGCATGTGTGCACATGCGTGTGAAGCTAGTCCACGCCCCCGCAGCCCAGGCCAGATGTTTCCAGTAATGCATGACGGGCGCGCCGGTGGCCGCCCCTCGCCTGGCCCCTCGCCGAGGCCTCCCCTCCCATTCCCGCTGGGCTTCTCACATGCCGGGAAGGGTGCCTGCACCCCGGCACCCTGCCCTGCCACCTGGATCCTGCCCGGCTCCAAGGGCACGCTGCATGCCAGAACCCTGGGGCGACTGTGGGGAGTGTGGTGGGGTGCAGCGGGAACCCTGCACCCCACAGCCCAGCACCCTGAGTGCACTGACAGCACAGACCTTCTCACATCCCCGTCCCTATCCCACTGGATGCTTTCTGGTCCTTTCCTCCTCTACAGCCCTGCACCCCATCCCAGGGCTGACCCCCCCAGTGCCCCAGCTGACTTGGGGAGCATCCCTTACCCGTCTCCCTGTGGATCCCCATTGTCCCTGTGGGTTGCTGCCTGGTTAAGGAGATCGCCAGCACAGGGTGGGGTGGAGATGGGGCCAGTGATGGGATGGGTGCCCTAGGTGTGTCTGGTCAGCTACTGCAGGCCCCACCACCACAGACTCACCAGGGTGCTGGGATGTAACATGGGAGACGGCACCAACACTGCTTTCATTTTGCAAGTGTGGTAAAGCCAGACTCAGAGCACCCACAGCAGGAAGAGGAAGACTGCAGTGAAACCAGTGAGTGCTCAGGCCCTCCCACACCTTCCCAGCACCCGTGCATGGCTGTCTGCACCAGGAGCCAGGCTGCTTGCTAGCGTCCTTGCTCCCATCCGCACGTGGCCTCACACCCCACTCTGCAGCCCAAACCTGGCACCCACCACCCGAATCCCACACCCAGCATCCCAAATCCAGCATCCCAGCGTTCTGCATCAGAGTCAGAATCTGGCTGCAATCTGCACCCCTGCCCCAGGATCTGGGCTTTGGAGAGGAGCTGCCAGCTGCAGAGTTTTGGAACTAACCCTCAAGGGCTTGATTTTCATGGATGAAACTCATGCTTCCAACCCACCTCCTCAGAATCTCTTCTGTGCATCTCCTCTGTGTGCTCCCCCATGTCCTGGTTTGGGGAAACAGGAGCAGGGGCCCTGCAGCCCCTGGCAGGTCAGAGAGAGGCAGCTCCTGCTTCCCTGTAGCCTCCGAGGTGCTGTGGTTTCCTCATAGCACCCTGCACCTGGGTGCAAACGCCTCCTCCCCAGAAGCCCGGGTGCTTCATGCATCCATGGCTTGGCCACGGTCCCACTGTGCCAGTCAGGACCTCCTCAGGGTCTCATGGTGCCCAGAGCTTCAGGTGCAGCAGCCCAACACGGTCTGTGGGGTGGGAGGCTGCAGTGCCAGAGGGTTGTGGGATGAGTGTGAGCCTCCAGTCTGTGCTCGCACCCCCTTCACCCATCTCTCCCCACCTGGTATCAACCATCTGCCCATTCTCTGCTTTGAGACGCCCATGTCCTTTCCTCCTCACCATCTCTCCTCTATGCTGGCAGGTGTCACAATGTCCCCCAAGTCCTCAAAGGGTGGTGGGGGCAATGCCACAGCACCCCTTCCCCAGTGCCATTCAAATCTGTGGGGCTGGTGACTTTGCCCCGTGAGGGCAGGTTCAGTCACCTCGTGTTGACTGCGGCATCTCTGTGGGGGACATGGGTCTGCGTGCAGGTGGCATCGCCACCGTCAGCACGGCCTCTCCTCTCCCATCTCCATGGGTGCTGTTGCTTGGCAAACTGTGGGCAAACACGGGCAGGGATCCAGAGGGGTGAAGGGTAAGGAGGAAATGCCTGCTCCCAGCACCTGAGAAGAGGGCTGGGCTGACCAAAATACCAGCAATCTCCAGAAATTTCCCATGCACCAGGCCTGTGGCACGGGCCCATGGTGATCCTTGAGTGTCTGGAGCCCTGGCGTGCTCCAGAGCTTGTCCTTGAGTTTGGGGGTGCACCAAACACAGCAGGATTTAATGCTGCCTCCCATGTGCCCGTCACGGGGGCTGGATGTGCATCCCCCTGGAGGGACCCCAGGGTTGTGTCCCAACTTGCTTCCCAAGCGCTGTGAGCCCCAGGGCCACCTGGTCTGGACCTGGTCCTAAGGTCTCCTCATCAGCCGGATACTGGGGCTCCTTGGATCACACAGTGCTTGTGTGTGTCCTGGGGTAGGAGGCAGGGGAAGGACAAAGTTCAGCACTGGCATGATGGTACTTCCCTGGCGGTGCTCCCCAGGGATCAGTACTGGGACCAGTGCTGTTCAACATCTTTGTTGGTGACATGGACAGTGGAATCGAGTGCACCCTCGGCAAGTTCGGGGTGACACCGAGCTGGGTGGTGCAGTTGACACGCTGGAAGGAAGGGATCCATCCAGATGGACCTGGACAGGCTGAAGAGGTGGGCCCATGCCAACCTCATGAAGCTCAACAAGACCAAGCGTAAGGTCCTGCAGGTATGCCAACCTCATGAAGCTCAACAAGACCAAGTGTAAGGTCCTGCAGTTGGGTCCGGGCAATCCCAAGCACAAACCCAGGCTGGTGAAGAATGCATGAGAGCAGCGCTGAGGAGAAGGACTTGGGGTGTTGGTCAATGAAAAACTCAACATGAGC
>NW_010187916.1:10102-13766 GCF_000695765.1 Mesitornis unicolor | reverse complement strand
TGGAGCACCTCCCCTACAAGAACCAACTGAGAGTTGGGGCTGTTCAGCCTGGAGAAGAGAAGGCTCCAAAGAGACCTCATAGCAGCTTCCAGTTCCTGAAGGGGTCCTACAGGAAAGCTGGGGAGGGAGTTTTAAACTGGAGGAGGGGAGATTTAAACTGGATATTAGGAGGAAATTCTTCACTGTGAGGTGGTGAGGCCCTGGCCCAGGTTGCCCAGAGAAGCTGTGGGTGCCCCCTCCCTGGCAGTGCCCAAGGCCAGGTTGGACGGGGCTTGGAGCAGCCTGGGCTGGTGGGGGTGTCCCTGCCCATGGGGGTTGGACTGGGGGGGCTTTGAGGTCCTTTCCAACCCAAACCATTCTATAATTCCCCAAAATCAACCAGTTTTCTTTTAAACCAGCATCTTGGGAGCAGCTTTCAGCTCCCCAGGCTGCAGGTCAGCCCTGAAGGGGACTGGGCTGGATGCGCTCACTTTGGGGATGGCACAGCCACCCCTGGATTATCAGGAAGGACCCTGCAGTGTGACAGGGGAATCTCCAGGCAAGAGCCACCAGGTCATGTTTTGCTCCTCCAGCTTTCCCATCTTTCTTTTCTCTCTTGCACAACCTTCTTACCCTGCCCGGCACGTAAGGAGAGGAACTGGTCCATGGCAGCACGTCATCTCCTGCCCCACGGCTCCCGTGATGGTATCTGAGCCTTGGGAATTTCCCCAAATTGTCCCTGGCTTGCCAGCAATTCGGAGCCACCTCGTGAGAGCCACCTCGACCCCCAGTAAAGACCTGGCGTGCTTGCAATGCTGTGGGGAGCATACTCCTGCATCCTGCGACCCCTGTCCCTGCTGTGCTGAGAGCTGCCCCTCACCCAACCCCGGGCTCGGCTCCCCCTGCCTGGGCCCTGCCGTGCCCCTGCCCCAGGCTTTGCCAGCAGCTCGCATCCCCGTGGCTCCAGGCTCCGGCTGAGTGCCACAGCCTGGGCGAGCGCCAGGGCAGGAGAGCGGCGTCAGGGCTGGGAGGAGATGCCGCGGGCATCGTTGCTCCTGGCCACAGAGAGCTGCGTCCCTGGCAGCTCTGCCACAGCTCCTGGGGACTTTCCACTGCGGTTCGTGCTGGTGGCCTGGGGCAAGTCACTGCTGGAGGATCCAGCCGGCCTGGGGAAAGCCCGGGCTGGAGAGGGCAGTGAGATGAGTGGGCAAACCCGCGGTGTCACAGAGTCAGTGGCAGTGAAAATGGTCCCTGTGGTGCCGTCCCCACAGCACACTTTAGTAGCACATGCAGCACCCAGCATAAGGTTTGTGTTTCACACCGCAGACACATGTAGCTGACGGGCACAGACAAGGGCTCTGTTGCTCATACTTTGGCTGCAGGTCCCAAGGCTGCTTATCCTCTCGCTGGTCTGGTGGCAGCTGGCTGGGAGGCACTGAGCTGTCTGGATGCGGTGAGCATCACCCATGTCTGCCCTGCACTGGGCTGCCTTGTCCTTGGCATGTGGCCCTGCTCCGGGTGTCGGGGGCAGTGGGGGTACAAGGGACCCCATGGGAAGCACATGCACCTCCCCTAGTGCCTCAGTGCAGGCTCTGTGCTGCAGAGAAGCATGACAGCTGGGGTGCCTTGGACTGCCCAAAATAGCTGTCCCCACTCCCTCACTGCCTGGCCGCTGGGAGCTATCCCATAACAGCGCCCCACTGACCTGGAGCAGCTGGAAGCGGCTGCCATCCTGCTGTAGCACGCAGCCCACAGCCTGCTGACCACTGAGCACCCCGGGGTAGGATGAGCATCGCCCCAAGGGCTGTCTCCCCCGCGTACCACCCTGCCCTGGTGCACCCACGGGTGCTCTGCCTGGGAGGGCGTGCGGCCACAGCCGTGGGGTTCTGCTAACCCACCTTTGCCCCCTGGACAGGGATAGCTTGCAGAGCTGCTCCCAGCTCCTGTTGCAACTTGGCAGCCAGCCGTGTGCTGCGCAGTGTCCCCCCTCTCCCTGTTCCTGTCCCAAACACACCAGCCACCAGCCAGCTGTACACAGCGAGCAGGACACTGCCACCAGCTTCTCCTCCCTGGCCAGGCCAGCCCTGGCAAAAGGGGGTTGTGTTTGTTGCTGCCCTGCCCAGGGCTGGTGCTGTGTCCCCGGGAGCGGTGGGCAGGCAAGTGTCAGGGCATAAATCATGGCAGGCTGCCGGAGCTGGGCTGGGCAGCGTCCCTGGGGTGCAGGGTTGTGGCCCTCCCACAGAGAGTGCACAGGGGTGAGGGATAGGGGACAACGATGGCACCACCCTGGCAAAGCAGCAGCTGGCACATGCCCACATCTGACGTTTGTCCCTGTAAGTCCCTGGGGACAATCTCCAAGCCCATCTCCTCTGCATCCTCAAGGACACCCCGCTGCCCACCCAGCACACCCCGCACCGTCCCATCCTGCATGACACAGGGGTTTCAGTTCCCCTTGAGGCATGCACATGGTGTAACCACTCACACAGACATGTCCCTCATCCGTCCTCCACCATACCATGCCTGTGGCCCCTGCTGAAAATCCCTGTGGGGAATTCAGCCAAGCATCCCCCAGGGCTGGACCACGGGGGAGATACACAGCAATGGCATGGGGCTGGGCGACCCTGGGAAATAGCAGAGCCCCCTGCAGCTCTGACACCCGGCTCTAGCCAGGGCGATGCTGTGGTCCTGGCCAGGAGACCATGGTACGTTGAGGAGTTAGTGACCTGTGAAACAGCAAGCCTGAGCAGGCCCAGGCCTGCGCTGTGGGCATCCCGTGGTGACAGGGAAAGCTCGGCTGGGTTAGAAACCAGGCTGTAACAGAGGAGTCAGGGAGCTTGTATTTGCCATGTGCGTATCTGCATCCTTATCTAAAACAGCAAGAAGTTCTCATGTAAGCATCTTTCTTTGAGCTGTTTTCTTCTAAGAAAATTCTATAATAGCTCAAATGACTAAAATGGAGTGACCCTTTCCACCAACAGGGTCTGCATGGTGTGCCATGTGTGGGTTGGAGTTGTGCTTGATGTTGCTCAACCCATGGTTCCTGCATCTGAAGGGATCTAAGATTATCTGCAGTAGCTTCTCTATAGAGTGAGCTCTAATAAATAGAATTTTAAATGACACTTAGGGAGTGTGAGTACCTTTCTCGCAGGGATCATGACAAACCAGCACTTCCCGGTGCAATACTGTTTGGAGTAGGGGACACAGAGCGGGAAGGGGCGGCTGTAGGACCTGGTGGTTGAAGTCCATGGACCCCAGGACAGGAAAAATTCTTGGTGCTGGTGGAGGTGAGCGGATGCTCCGGCTGCTGCCTGCAGGCACGGCCAGGCGTGAATGCTGGGGACCCTCTAAGCACTGGGTTGGTCTCCCCAGCCCAGGTCTGAGGGGATGGAGGCAGGGGTGCCACATAGGCAGGGACATAACCGTGCCCGGGGAGGGGACTTACCCCTCTGCCAGCCTCTGCCCTCTGCGCTGGGGACCCCAGGGGACCTGGTGGGCGCTGAGGACCCACACTCACATCTCACGGTCAGAGGGACCGGCGTCCTGAGCGGGGCGGAGGAGGAGCGGGGCCGGGTGCCGGGGTTTCAGGGCTGCGAAGGGGCCGGGCTCCCTCTGCGGGCGGCTGCCGCTCGCTGCAGCCGGCGGCGAAGCGGCCGGGCCCGGCTCCTGCGGCACCCCCCGGGACCAT
>NW_010187916.1:1265-9985 GCF_000695765.1 Mesitornis unicolor | reverse complement strand
GGGCACTCATCGTGCCCGGCATGGCCAGTGTCCCTGGGGGGCTCTGGTGGCTCCATACGTGGTGCTGAGAGATGGCTCTCTCTGAGGTCATTCAGAGTAGATAAAATCCACATTTCCCTGCCTTGTGATGCCAAAAGCATCCCCTAGCCTGAAAACAAGCTCTGGAGTGCCCAGGGACAGGGACAGGGACAGGTAGCCTCCGGGCATGGCCAGGCTCTGCCATGCAGCTTTGCTGCTCTTAATGCGACTTGGCAGCAGTAGGAGAAGCAGGGGACGGCTGCAAAAGGCTGGGAGGGATGGCCCAGGCCAGGGGAGCAGCCGGGTGCGTGGCTCCCACGGGATGGCGTGGGATGCAGGGCCAATGGGCGCACAAACCTCATTCAGGCTGGTCAGACCTGAGCTCCCACTGCTTGGAGACAGTATCATTTATGACTTTTTTGGTCCAGGAAGAAGGGATTTTAGGGCAGGCTGGAGGTGAAAGGCTCGGTCTCAGAGTGGGATGAGGCACAGCACGTTATGGGAGGACATGGGGCTGTCTCAGCTGTCAAGGGCAATCTGCATGGTGGGCATCACATCTGTCCTGGAGAAACAGGGAAACCAAGATGGGATCTAATTAATAAAGACTGAATGGCTCGGAATCCTAATGCACATTGCCTTTACCTTGTAGAAACTTGACCTCGCCTGTCCAAACCTATTGGCTCCCTTTTTGAGACAAGGAATTCACTTGATGAAGACACTAGGCAGACCAGCAAGTGGCCTGGTAAGATGAGCACAGTGGCACGTCCACACAGCACAGCTCAGATAAGCACCCGTGGCACCTTGCAGAGTCCAGGGACATGGGACAGCCAGACCTAGAGGCTGCTCTGCACTGTTGGGAAGGTGTGATGCCAAACCCCTGCTGACGAAGCTCTGCTGTAGCAGAGTGAGATACGAAACAGCCAGAAACCATGGGAAGAAAATTCCGTATTTCACCCAAAGCTGAGCGGAGGGGAAGAAGGGGGCAGTGGCCTGGCTGGCAGGTAACAGTGCTGCCTCTGGTTTTGGGCAATCGCGGATCCCGAAGCAGGAAGAGGCAGGGAGCTGCGGCGGGGAGCAGCTGCCGGCAGAGGGAAGCAGACACCGCGGCGGCGGAGCGAGGGATGCTCCGGCACTGCCCCGCTCCTGGGATCAGCGGCTGAAGGGGACAGGGGCACAGGGGGACATGGGGACAGGGGCCAAAGCCTGAGGCTCCAGGGTAGCGCAGTTCGCCCCACGGCCCCGGGGCTGCTCCAAGCGCAGCTGCAGCTCAACTCTGAGCAGTAATTTCAGGATGTAGCCCCAAGGGTTTTTCTGACCCCACAACTGGCCCAGCACGGCACTAAGCATCAGGGTGGAAAGGTGCTGGCTTGGCCCGGGGTGTTTTGAGGTCAGGGAAGATGTGCTCCTGCCCCGGTGGCACCGGTGTCCTCGCTACATAGACATGAAGCCTGTGCCATCATCCCCGGGAGCTTTGTCCCCCTGGGGTGCCAGTCTCATCTTATCCCCCATGAGAAAGCATGGCTGTCCCCACAGCCGAGCTTCTGTGCCTTGCACCCCACAGTGGGTGTTGGTCTTACTGGTGCACTTACTGCCTGTGCTGACACGGGCTGTGCTGGGAGCTCCCCTACGGCTGTCAGCGCTGGATGGTGCCTGGGTGTGTCCCCAGCTAAATTTAAAGGACTTTGTGGTATAAATAACCTCGGTCATAAATAAACAGAGAGGCTAGATGTTTATCAGGACCTTCCTGGCAGCCTCACTCCAGTGTACTGGGCATCCCACACAGTCCCCGTGGTCCTCCCCAGGCTGTCCCCTCTGCTTGGGGTCCTGTGCTGCCCTGCAGGGACACAGACACAGGGTCCTCTCCCATGCCATGGCCCTGCCCTGATCCCACCAGGTCCTCAGGGGAAGAGCTCCAGTAGCTGTACTTGCTCCTCTTGAGATGCTGAATCTGGCTGCTCGCTGGTGGGAGTGGGGATGCCCCCCAGCCCTGTGTTGTCACCTGCCACCAGCTCCGTTTGCACGGTGCCCTGGGAACAGGTTTGTATGGGGACAGGGGGCAGTGGGGCTGGCACCCTGTGGCTGGTGTGGGACGCCACTCACCAGGCCCTGGTGACCCTGAGGCACTGCTGACCCAGTCCCAGAACTGGTGCATGGGGAGTCCCTGGACTGTGTTGGCACTGCCCCTTGGGGACAGGCCACTGTGGGGCCACCATGGGGCAGAGCCAGAGCCACAATGAGGGGTGAAACCAGGACCACAATAGGGGGAGGAGCCAGACTACAATGTGGGGCAGAGCTGGAGGTGCTGGGGTGGAGCCAAGGCCTTGTGACTGGGAGCTGAATACCAGGAAGAGGGGCAGGAGCAGCCCCAGTGTCCATGGGCTGCCCTAGCTTGGCCCCTGCCTGCCCACCATGAGTGTCCCAGCATCGTTGCTGTGGAGCCACCCCACGCTGGCACCAGCCTGTGCAAACCTGGCTGCATTCGCCCCCTCCCAGCCCTGCCGATGGGGAGCTCTGGGGCTCTGTGCGTGTCCCTGGGAATGAAGGCTTTCTATAGGATGTGCAGCCCCTCCACAGCCCATGGGATGGCAACAAGGCCAGAGCAGCAGCTCAGTGTCCCCACTTTATGTCCACCGTATCTTCATCCTCTGGGCCAGGCTTTTGGCCAGTTGCTCCCAGTCCTTCCTGAACTGCCCATTTCCAGCCCCTGTCCTGTAGACTCCAGTTCTCAGGGTGTCTTGCTGCTCACTTCCACCCAGTCCCAACGAACCTGTCCAAGCCATACTGCACCACTCTCCACTGCACAGCACCCAGCATGGGGCAACTCCAACCCTGCTGCTGCAAATGGGGGCTGGAGCATCCCTCTGTGAAAGCCAGCAGCTCCTCTGCTACCCCTGGCTGTCCCAATAGCATGGGCTGCATTGGGGGGGATGCTCTGATGGTGATGCTGCCTTAAGCAAAGGCCCACTGTGCTGTGCCATGCTGTGCTGTGTCATGGATGGGGCAGACAGGAAGTTGGCTGCACCCTGCAGAGGTGTGAAGGAAAACCTCTGGCACAGCAGCACCTGGTAAAAGGTCACCAGAATTTGCCCGGAGCCAGTCTCCAGCACTGGCAAACTGTTCCCAGCTGGCTCGGATCCATCCTCCTCACCATCTGCAGCCTGGGGTTAATGAGTAGCTCCAGGGTACACAACTGGAGGGTCATTAAACAGCAGTCAAACAAGCCGGGGCTGCCAGCAGCACTCGAACAAAGGGGGCTGATTCACTGTTTGCCCTGCAACAATATTTACCATGGCCGGGAGTGAGGGAATGTTTGTGCGGGGCAGGACGGCGGGGAGACACAGGGGAGGGTGGCTGCACAGCGGAGAGGACCACGCACGCTGCCTGGCACGGCCACACGTGGCCTTGGCCCAGCAAGGTGTCCCTGTGCCCCCCGGTGTGTCCATCCGACCTGGGCTGCTGAGGCCACTGAGCTGCACGGGGCCAAGCTCAGCATCGATCTCCCCCAGCCCAGCAGCCTGCTTCAGCATCCTTGCTGGCCCATCATCCTCAGGAGCTCAGTCTGTCCCCAAAGGAGGCAGGGAGCTATGGACAGGGGGACAGGGATGAGGGTACCCGGCTGAAAATGAGGAAAACCCTCCCAGCCTCTGCCATGAGACATTTATCCACGACCCTGGTGTGAGGCTGCCTGTGGCTCAGGGGTAGCTGGAAGGAATGCTGTGTCCCCATAGATTCCCGTTTGTCTCCTTTGCTGCTCCCAGAAATCCAACGGGAGATGTTCATTTGCTGATTAGCTCACTGCCTAATTAGCCTCGACTGAAGATGTGTCAATGTGCACCGTCAATATGCTCGTGCTGATACATACGTGTGCACACACACACACATCAGTGTGCACACTCAGCAGCTCCAGAGCTGGGACACCCGCAGGGAAACACGCTGCATCCCCTGGGAGATGCTAAGACAAGAGAGGTGTTCAGCAGAGACGCTGCTTCATGCCAGGGCCTGCCACGCAGCCAGCTTCCCTAGCGCAGTGGTGATGGGCTGGGGCATGCAGGCTATACCCTCCCCTGGAGCCCTCCAGCCGCTCTGGCTCCCAGCCCTCCCAGCACAGCCTTTTCCCACAGCTGTACACGTGCTGCACCTTGCTGGGGCATCTCTCTGCACCCTGCCAGAATCACCCTCCTACCCATATGCAGGGACGGGATGGGAGCTGCTGGGCTGGTGGTGACTGGTGGTCATTGGGGTGAGGAAGTGCCCTCCAGCCAGCACTGAGCACAGCTTCCTTCCCAGCATCTCACTGGTGTGTCCAGACCCGTGTCCATGAGGCAGAGGGGTCCTGGTCAGGTATGGGAGCACCACGGGTGCCCTGCCTCGGCGAGGGGGCTGCCTGCTCTGCCTGAGCAGGGTCATGGCACAAGACACAGAATCCCAGAGTGTGAGGAGCTGAAGGGCCCTGCAAAGCTGATCCAGTGCAACCCCTGCCAGAGCAGGATCACCAGAGCAGTCACACAGGAACACGGCCAGGGCTTTGGGTGTCTCCACACAAGGACACTCCACAACCTCTCTGGGCAGCCTGGGCCATGCTCCAGAACCCTCACACTCACAAAGTTTCTCCTCATCTTCAGCTTGAACCTCCTGTGCTCCAGCTTGGGACCATTGCCCCTTGTCCTGCCATTGGCCATCCCAGAGCAGAGCCTGGCTCCTTCCTCCTGACACTGCCCTTTCCCAATGGATCCCCAGGAATGAGGGCACCCCTCAGTCTCCTCTGCTCCAAGCTCCAGAGCCCCAGCTCCCTCAGCCGCTCCTCAGCAGGAGATGCTCCACTCCCTCCAGCATCTCTGTGGCCCTGCTGGACTCTTTCAAGCAGTTCCTGTCCTTCTTGACCTGAAGGCCGAGAACTGGACACAAGATTGCAGCTGTGGTGTGAGCAGGGCAGAGCAGAGGGGCAGCAGAACCTCTCTGACCTACTAACAACACCCCATTGGCCCCCCTGCACACCCCTCCCTGCCCCTCCAGGCCCTGCAGCCTCCTGCGCTAAGGGCGGAGGGGTGCAGATTCCTTTCCAGGTGGAGGATTTCTCTCCTCCGGAGCAGTGCATTATCCCCAGCCCGTCGCACGCAATCTGTCTGCCTCTCCATCCGTCTGCTTGCCAGGCTGCGGGCACGGTGTCTGCCCGCTGTGCTGAGCGCACCAGGGTCCCACTGCAGGATCCTGCCCGTGCACACCACATCCAACCTGGGGTCCCCGCGCCCTTGCAGTCTCACAGGGTGCAGGACCCTGGCAGAGCTGAAGCCTGTCCAAGCGTGGCTGAAGTGGGGACCCACACCTCCACCCCCAAAGTCCTGAGAGCACCCACAGCAGGGTGGGAGCTGGTTTCATTCCTCTCCCTGCTTTGCCCTGGCCACTCCCAGGTGTAGCATTCAGTGTAGCCCATGCAGAGCCAGACTCTGCCCCTGTGTCCCAGTAGCCATTGGCTCAAATATGTGTCCCCAGCAGTTACAGCTGATATATGCTGCCTTGCTGGTCCCTGCATGGGCAAGCAGCATTGGGGGCGACTGGCCCTGTGTGTCTCTGCACCCTGTGACGCTCTGGCCCAGGGCTGATCTGTCCCATTCTGAGTATGCCCTTGTCACCAGAAACATGGTGCCCAAAGACAGGATCTGATGACTGGATGGGTTTCCCAGCTGGCACCAGGATCCCCAGCACTGGGATGGGGGTAGGGAGCCAAGCCGGAGCCAGGACTCCTGGGTCCCCAGCCAGGCATCAGCAGCTTAGGCATCTCCTTAGCGTGACACTGCAGGGGGGTGAGAATGGCCGGGATTTGCTGAGTTCAGCCCTTTGGTACCCACTCTTTGCCTGGGGCATCCTCATCCACCTGCCTCTGTCAGGGGCAGGAGCATTTGGGACAAAAGCCTGTCATTACCTGGTCCAAGGAAGCCTCCCTGTGCCCAGAGCCAGCCCCCTGCCCCGCTAATCACACTCCCCTCATTAGCCAGCCCCTCATTCAGCCCTGATGAAGGGGAACTGCAGGGGATCCAATTAGAGCTGAAATAACAGGCTGGGGCAGGGATCTTGCTTTACCTGTCCTGGCCCCGGGCGAGCATCACTCACGGGGTGAGGGCTCTGGTGGGACAAAATGGGGGACAACAGGGACACGGTGGACTTGTTGGGGCCTTTTTGTCCAGCACCCTTGCCCCAGACACTGCTGTGATCCACTGGTGCTGGAGTCAGGGCAGGAGCCACAGATGCTGCAGGGATTTAGCCCATGCTCTGCACATCTCTGTGTGTGCCAGGCATGTATGGCCCCACGTACACATACATGTGTGTGCAGGTGTGCCAGGCTCTGCCACCCTCGTGCATCCACAAGCAGGTTCCTCCAGTGCCGTACACCACGACAGGCCCTGGCCCTGCCATGTAATCACCTCTGGCTGCAGTGGGCAGAGCTGCCCCCCAGATACTCACTTGGGGTGCAGCCTGGCCCTGCTATGGCCCCATCCCTGCACCTTGCTCTCCTGCCGGGAGCATCTTTGGATATCCCCAACAAGGCTGTCCCACAACCCACTCCCTGGGATACTTGTAAGGCTGGATGGCACCACACAAACTGTGCACATTCTGGCTCTGCCAGGACACCCAGATATGTCAGTGGTCCCAGAGTCTGGATCTCTATGTCTGGGGCATCCTCACTCTCAGGGTGCCAGCAGGGAGAGGGTGCAGGGCAGGATGCAGGAGCCCGGGTGAGGAAGGGTTACAGCCACAGCAGGACAAAGTTCCCAGCGCCTTCCCAACAGGAGCTCCGGGGCTCATTAACCAGATGTTGTGGCAGGTATAGGAGGGACATCATTAGGGATGGAGAGCTGAACTCAAGGGCCCAGCCTCTGCGCACTGGGGCTCTGTCCTCCGCCAGTCAGGATCTGGCTTTGCTTAGTGAGGGAGGAGACCCCAACTCAGCAGTGGGGCTGGCCAGCCCCACTTCTCCATCCTGTGGCCTGCCCCAGGGGTTCCCCACTCAGTCACCTCCTGTCCTAGCACCCAGCGGCTGTTAGGACATCCAAGGGGCTCCTAGAAAGGCTTGAGAAGAAGGGAGCTCTTCTGTTCCTCCAGTGAGGATGCAGCCCCTGGGTCTGGCAATGGTAACAGGCCGGGGGTCCCTCTGTCTCCCTGCCAGGGGATTGCCCGATTGGGAGCCTGGCTGCCTCTGTGCTCCCCAGGCGGCCCCTGCTCCAGGCAGGGAGAGCTGTGGGTAATTACAGACCCTGGCAGCAATGCTAATCACCGGTTGTGGGAATAAACGGAGCAGGTTGGGGTGCCTGGGGGCCTGCACCTCCCTTGCCTGAGCCAAGAGCCTGGGGGCCTGCCCAGCACGGCCAGGAGGGCACGGAGGCACAGCACAACATGTCCTGAAGGGGGATGTCCCCAGGGCAGTCCCCTGGCTCCACTAAAATGGGTCTGGCATTTTCACAGTACCTGAGCCAAATGCTCCAGCTCTCCCTGAAGGAGAAGCTCTCCCAGTGTGTCTCTTTTGCCATGCTCTCTGCCTCAGTTTCCCTCTGTGGAGAAGGAAGGGTGGGCTTGCAGGCACATGAACTGTCCTGCGGTCCTGAAGGGGGATGTCCCCAGGGCAGTCCCCTGGCTCCACTAAAATGGGTCTGGCATTTTCACAGTACCTGAGCCAAATGCTCCAGCTCTCCCTGAAGGAGAAGCTCTCCCAGTGTGTCTCTTTTGCCATGCTCTCTGCCTCAGTTTCCCTCTGTGGAGAAGGAAGGGTGGGCTTGCAGGCACATGAACTGTCCTGCGGCTGGGGCAGGAGTGGTGGCACGGGTCTGAGTTGTCATGGGCAGGCTACAGGGACGGTGAGGCACGGCAGGGGCGGCTTCCACACGCTTCCCTCTGGTCAAAACTGCATCCTCATCCCCAGTACAGAGCAGCAGGCAGCTCTGGGTAAGGAAAGGGTTTTCCATGGACAGCATGAGTTTGGCCAAAAGAGTAAAGCAAGGCTGAGGATCCCCATGTGGCTGTTACCATCCTACACAGCAGGACGGAGAGCCCAGCTCCCCCAAGCCATCCCAATCTGGCTCTGTCAGCGCTGCTCCCAGCCCTGGGCAGCCCCTGCCCTCCTGCCTGACCCTGGTAGGTGCCTCTCCCCAGGCTCTGGCACCGAGGGGACGTCCATCCCCATCAGCACCCAAGAGATAATCCCCACCAGCACCCAGGAGATGTCCATCCCCACCAGCACCCAGGAGATGTCCATCCCCACCAGCACCCATCTTCCCAGCACGTTCTCCAGCCACAGTGGCAAACAAACAGCGCCCGCACTGCCCGCCCGGGCCTGACTCGCCCAGCCAGTCCAGCCGCCCCAACAGCCCGGCAGAGAGGCAGCAGGTTTCTCTTGTAACTCCCCGCCCTGGGGTGACTCAATCCTTCTCTTGTACCTCCCAGCCCTGGCGTGACTCAATGCCCGCCTGTTTCCAGTGCTTGCAGCCCTGCTCTCTCGTCACCAGCCCAGTATCACCCAGCCAGGGCCGCTGCAGCACCGTGAGGAGCCCAGCAGCAGCGGGGCGGGATGCTGAAGCCAAAGAGGCAGGGCATGGGCCAGGGCGACGCGTTACCCCAGCTTGGTGCTCCAGGAACTTGCCCATCCGGATGGGGAAGAGACATGTGCCAAGCAGCCATCCGGGAAATCTTGGCAAGACTCGACACGACTGGCT
>NW_010187916.1:0-1200 GCF_000695765.1 Mesitornis unicolor | reverse complement strand
GAGGCACTGGGAAGGGCTTGGGGCTGCTCCCCAGCCACCTGCTCGCACGAGAGCTCAGCAGCCCGCTGCCAAGTGAGCCGGCGGTGCTCCCCAGCGCAGCGCTGTGCACCAGGAACTGCTACCGGGGACACCGGCACGTGGCGCAGGTGGACGGACACATGCCCTGACACCGTGGGCACCTTGCAGTGCCCACCCCTGAGCACACATCCACACCTCAACCACGCTGCGCATACATCAGTGTCCCCCACACACATAGGCACCCCATAAACGCCCCCATCTGAACCCATGTGCACCGCTCACCTGCACGCACCCCCTGCACATGTATATGCATGCCCTGCACTCGTGCATACGTCACATACACACCACGCACGCCCACCACATCCCTGTAGACCCCACACCGTATACACCCCCATCCAAATGCACACCCCTCATACATGCAACCCCCCCAAGTGCCCACTCACCCAAACCCCTTCACCTCACCCCTTCCACTGCCCCGTGACTCAGTTCGGACTCATGTGTGCCTGCAATGCCACATGGGGACACAGACACGTGGCACACCCCCGCAGACACCCCCAGACCACACACGCACCTCCTACACAGACTCACACTGATCCCCAATCCAGCTGCTCCCCCCCGGGGTGGTCCCATTATTGGGCTAGTTGTAAGGGGTGCCCCATGCACCCCATCCCCATGGCCTCCCCAGCACCCAGTGCCACCACCAATGCACTTCCCACGTGCCCAGGTCCTTGGTTGTGGCTACTTTTGCAAGCATTGGCCATCCTTGGCGCTGAGGGGTGACACTCCCAGCGAGCCTGGATGAGGACATGGGGCAGCATGGGTGGCCCCAAGCAGGGGCTGGGGCTGGGGCTGGGGCTGGGCCCGGCTGGCTGCCCATGGGGTGAGGCTGCTGGCAGCACCACTGTGCTCTTCGAAAGAGTCAGGCACCGCGAGAAGATCAGCAAGGCCACATGCAGTGCCTAGGGATGGGATATTGTGGCCCGGAGTGATGGCAAAGGGTGCAAACCCTTCCCCCAGGCTTCTTGAGGACAAGGACAAGGGACTGTGGGGTGCAGGAACCCCAGCAACCAAAGCTTTCCCTTGGTGGGGCAGGGCAGAAGTGTTTGCCCTGTGCTGCTGGGGTTCAAGGTGGGAAACCCGGCCTGGAGGCAGAGGAGGACGCACTGGAACAGGCACCCATCC
>NW_010187915.1:0-2343 GCF_000695765.1 Mesitornis unicolor | reverse complement strand
AAGGAATTGAACTTGAGTCTTCCATGTTCTGGCTGAAAGTCTGTAGCTAAAAAAGGTACAGCTGATTTGCTTCTCTGTTACCTTGATGATGCAGTGAAATAGTTAATGCGGGATAATATAAAGAAACCATATGTATATAGTAAAGCATTCTGGGACGTAAATTTAGGACACGAAAAGACTTGGTTCTTGGTGTTGTAACTAAAAGACTTCTAATCAGTCTTTCTGCATGCCATACTGACGAATATGCCCTTGAAGAGACTCTACAAGACTGATCCTACCCAAAGAGGCACCAAAGGCTGGATGGTTGCCTAATGAGGATGAGGTTAGTGAAAGTTGTGAAAACTGGGGGAAAGGTAAATGTGACGGGAGGTGATTGTGACCACTGACTCACAGACCATCAACTCAAGAAACCTTCTGACCCAAAAGAAAGGGAACACTGCACATGTGAACTAATTAGAATGGAAAGCGAGAGACTAATTAGCCAATAGAAAGTAGATTAAGTAACTTTGTACCAATTAATGTAGTTTTAGGTGGAGTTTTGCTAATCAGGTATCAAGATAAATATGTTGTAAATTTTGCATGTGGGGTGCTTGTTTTGTGGAAATCTTCCACCTTACACCCTGCACAGAATAAAACAATGTCTCCTTTTTAAACATACTTTGTGTGTTTCAGGAGCTATTTTAAATTTCAGTTCACCCCAGATGGTATTTTAACTTTGAGACCGGACTTCGATCGACACTTGCTACCGCTGGAGGAATCACAAGCTGTATTCCAGCGCACACCAGAGGATTTTTCCAGGGACTCCTTGCAATTCCCTGCTCGGTGGTAAGTGACCAATTTATACTGAGATAGAGATATTGTTACTTGAGTACTCCCCAGGTAAATTATATACATTTAAAGTAATTGGTGGATTAATTGCAGCTGCTGCTTCTGGTATCTCTCCTGCGCTACTACGGTGATGACCAGAGCAGGCAGAGTCAGGTTTTGGTTTGGGATATTTGTATTTGTGGTATTATTGGCTATTTTAAGAATATTGTTGTGCTGTGATGGTATGCAGTGATGTCCACATTAGAAATTGGATAGAAGAAAAGGTATTTATGCCTTCCTGTGTAACCTACTCTAGGTGATCTTGCTCTGGCAGGGGGGTTGGACTAGATGATCTTTCGAGGTCCCTTCCAACTCCTAACATTCCGTGATTCTGTGATTCTGTGTAATACCATATTGCAATTAATGTTGTTTTGTTGCTGACTTGGGAAATAGGATGAAGTTCCATATGTTGACGCTTTTATGACTTTGTATAGAAATCCAAATACACAGAAAATGTTGGTTATTGCTATGTATGGAATAATTTCACATATGACCACCATAAAGAGGATGGTTGAAAACGAGTACAAAATCCTCGAGAAAGAACTTTAGCTGCAGCAATTGTGAGCAACTTAACTGAGGCACCTACAAAGCTGATCTCTGCACTACTCCCTCTGTATCTCTTGTTGCTTCTGCTGGGCTTTACCCCATTATTTCTGCCAGCAGTGATGGGAGTTGTGTGTGTGTGAAATGTTCCTCCCCCTTCCACAGTGTTATTGAGAGAGTTGCTCTATCCAGACAGAAAGATAATTGAAAAGAATGTGGAATTAACCCTATAGGCAAGGGAAAATCTTGTTTTACAGGTCATAAAACAGGGGATGTTAAAGCAGGGGATCCAGAGGAAGATGCTCAACTGCTGGTAGTTCCTCCAAGCAGATAGATTCAGAAAGCGCTACTGAGGAAGAAGAGGTTGAGAAAACATGCAAGGCGGATTTGAGCCGAGGAAGTGGTCATGGAGGTATGAATATGAGTGTCCGAAATTGAAGGAATTGGAGGAGTGAAAGTGTGTCAAATGGAGTGATTTAATTATGTTGGAAAACTCAGATAGTGATTGAAGGGGAATGGGGGAAACTATTTCCATCTCCCCAGCAGATCCCCTGGTTCCAGTTAAGCTGGGGAATAAAACAGTAAATTTCTTGGTAGACACAGGTGCTACATATTCGGTGTTAAATAGTTGCAAGGGACCTTTAAAAAAAATTTACTATGCCCATAATTTGTGCCATGGGAAAGCGAGAGGTAAAATTGTTCTCTAAACCTATTTAATGTAGAATTGGCAGATGAACAATAATTCATTAATTCTTATATGTACTAGTGTGCCCAATACTTCTCTTAGGATGAGATTTGTTAAACAAACTAGGAGCACAAATTCATTTTGATCGAGGAAAAATCCAAGTACAGATCCCTGAAACTCACGCCTGTCAGGCACAAGTTTATTTGTTGTGGGATGCCTGTTGTGGTTTAACCTGGCAAACATCCAAA
>NW_010187914.1:100008-100362 GCF_000695765.1 Mesitornis unicolor | reverse complement strand
GCGTCGCGCGTTTTGTCGCTGCTCCGGTGGGAAACAGACAAAGTGCTGCTTGTGGGAGTCGCGCTTCCTTGCCTCTTCATTCAGCTCTGCCCGGTGCAGGGCTCTGCAGCCCGTTGCTTTGACTTACGGAGTGATCGGGGGGACTCACTAGGATTTAATCTTTCTTTTTTTTTTTTTTTGACACCACCTATTAAAACCGCCAGCGCTCGGTGAGCTCTGGTGGCGCGTCCGGGACAATAGACCCTCTGACACAGCCGAGCTGTCACAGAAAGCTACGCGCGTAGTAAGCGGCTTTCCCTGTTTACGGCGCGTTTGAACGCGGAGTTGTGGATGTCACGGCAGCCGCAGAAGTGT